>NW_008825150.1:281279-323705 GCF_000699105.1 Pygoscelis adeliae
AGAAAGGCTTTACATAGAAATAGTAAACAGCCTTACTTCTGTACTTTACTGGTAAAATCAATTAAAGAAAAACGTTATCTTAGGCTTTTGTCCTTCTATTTAGCAGTTTCTAATGCAGAGTAGTAAAAAGCACTGTTGAAATGAACTTGTTTGTCAAGGTGTTTTTGAGGTGTTAAAATGCAAATGCTTCTAGTTTCTGTTTCCTTACTTCTGCCTTTTTCTTATTCTATTTTAGGCAGTCCATGATCTAATGGGTAGTGCTGTTCAACCGTTACTGAACTCTGTAGGAGATTCAGTAGAAGCTATTATCATCACTATGCACCAAGAAGATTTTTCTGGGTAACTAGAAATATTTCTTAAATTTACCGTTGCTTTAGTAAGACATCCTGCATACGCATAATAGATTGTTATTGCCACAATGTCCTTGGAGCAAGAGTGCTTGTTTGTTGAGGGGAAGGCGATGCTTTATGGTCAATGAACACAGAAAGCAGAATTACACCTATCTATTGAAACAAATTAATCAGGTAGCATCTGTCTTCCCTTTTTTTTTTTTGCGTATCTGTTGAGTAAAATTCATTTTAAATAGAAAAATAAAGCTAAGCAGAGGCAATTTTTGTGCTTAAAAACCCCTTTTGCTTTCAGAATTATTTTTTGTGGACAGTCTTCAGAACTGTCAATATTCTTGTTTCTCAAAATAAAGCATATAACCTCTGATTCAAAATTACACAGAAATTTTTCTAAAGTATTATTGAATATGAAATGGTTCAAAAAATCTTTTTTATTGAAAGCTCAGATTTAGTGTATTATGCTATTTTCCCATAGCATTTTAATTAAAATTTCCAGTATTCTTTATCTGCAAAGATCTTGAGTCCTATCTGTAATTGAGACTTCCTTCCTGAGCGTTATTTTGGTTGTTATCTCTGTTCTGACATTGCTTATATCATCATCAGACGTACTGTTTTCTGTCTTGGAAACTCACTGAAAATAGTGTATTTTCACAGGTGTTTTAAATTTTCCTTTTGATTTTTTTTTTAAAACAATATTTTACCCTCTCCATCTTTCTTTTGCCACCACTAGCAAAATACCTCTCTAGATGGATAAGCTGATTCCAGCCAAAGGCTAAGTTTTGTTAGGTAGCCTGTATGCTCAGGTTCCTGAGTTTGGAAGAGCTCTTTTGCCTGATTGTGATTCAAAGAAAGAGAAAGGTGATTGATTTCTGTGCCCTGTAGCTTCTGTGCTGCTTCTGTGATAATTAGATTGACTTTATAATCCTGCGTTTGGAGGAATCTAGGAAACTAATAAACAGAGAACAGGTTTGGGGTAGGCTGAACTAGTAACCCTGTGACATGTACTTTTATTTTCTGATCCATTATTAGTGTTTCAAATCAACAACTGGGACATTTAAATTTAGGGGCTGGAAATGAGGTTTAGGCTCCAAACTGGTGGAGGCTCTGCAAGTTGGGTAGGAGTGGGGTGATTTCCTTTATCTTGTTAAGATGGGAATGGCTGATAAAGAGATATTTTTTGACTACAGTTTCAGAGAGCGCTACACGCTCTTTATTCTGAGTAGAAATGAGACTACAATTTATGCCATGACTTCATGGGGTAGAAAAAAAATTAAAAAGAATCCAATAGTTTTTGGTTGTGTTTTAAAGATTAATTTAGCTGTCCCTATTTCTTTTTTCTTTTCTTTTTTTTCAGATCATTATCCAGCTCAGGAAAACCAGATGTCCCTTGTTCTCTGTACATGAAAGAACTACAGGGTTTTATAGCAAGAGTCATGAGTGACTACTTCAGACATTTTGAGTGTTTTGACTTTGTCTTTGATAACACTGAAGCCATGGCTCAAAGAGCAATTGAAGTTTTCATTCGCAATGCCAGTCTAATAAGGCCCCTCGGTGAAGGTGGGAAGATGCGGCTTGCGGTGGATTTTGCACAGGTACCCTTAATACTGATTTCTGCTTTCTACTGTTACTTCACTGTGTTCATTGAAAAGTATCAATACTTTTGTCCCCATCAAAGTATAAACAGGCAGTTGTAGAGATCGGTGCATTCCCGTTCTAAACATCCTCTCTGATGAGATACTGTATCCTGAGAAATGCATCCACTAAGTAGTTGAAGATCTCTCATCACCGTAAGGCACATTCAGGGAGGTCTGACAGCTTCCTATCGAGTGACTGTTGCATTTAAATTCAGCTGCATCTTGACATGTTATCCTGCTTGTCTGACCTCCTCGGTACGGCCATCATTTGCCACTTCATTCTTTCTCTCTCTTCTAATGGAATAGTGTGTCGCTTTCTTAATCACTTTATATATCACAGTGTCTGCCCACAGTGGTTAATCGCTAATTCAGCTGCCTTGCAGTGTAGGAAACAAGCTAAAGAAATACCAATATCCTGTGGAAGAACTGCCCTTTTGGTAACAGAAGGGCAGTTTTCTTGTGGGATTCTCTTCATGACCTGATTGACTTACCTGCCTCTCAGCTTTATCTAGCTCTTATACTGGTCTAAAAAACAAAACAAATTGCCAGATTAATAGCCACTACTTGTCTGCATTATCTACTATATTCAAACTTAATTTGTCAGTAGTAACACTGTGTGATTAACTTGCCAAAGAATACAGGCATCCACTAGGTTGGCCTTAGGGTCCCGGTTATTATTATCCAAGCGGAAAAGGGAATTAGCACCAGCTGTCTGCATACCGAGTGCTGCTTTTGGCTGGTAGGTAACTGAGGTAGGAGAGGAAGGCAGGGAGGGAGGAATCACTGCCATCTCGGCTCCTGCTTGTGGCTGCTTTGGATCATTTGCCTGTGAGTTACATACTCCTGAGTAAAGTTTTTTTTATTTGTTACTCAAAAGTAGCAAATCAGCCTTTACCCACAGAAGTTAAGGGGAAGTTTTCAATTGCTTTCAGTGAGAAGGTTCCGTTCCCTTCTCTACTTTGAAGACAATGGCATAAAATTGGAGAAAAAAAAGGACGCTTGACTCCTCCTCTGGACGGAATATAGATAATTTTTGTAATTTATGCTGCAGTACTAAAGTAAGTCGTATAAATTTGGGAAATATCTTCACCTAATTCTACAGTAAAGAGCATATGATCTAAGCACCTATTATAATAATACTAAAAATATCACTCATTTATCTTTTTTAAACGCTTATTTTTCTCATTCTGACACGGGCTGCCTTTTAAGTGAAAAATGAAGGTATGTCTCCATCTGAGTGTAGGGGGATTTGCATGTTCTTCCCCACTGTGCTCAGTATAACTCCTGAATGGACAACTGTCTGAAGATAAATGTTCTGATTTCTCTTCTTTTGTACTGTGGAAGAAGAAAATAGGTTTTGAATTCATTCTTCCCTCCTGCCTTCAACTGTTGCTGCATCTGGCGGCTGCCTTGTGTTTTTCTCACCTTCACGTTGCACCATATTTTTGGCTTGTTTAAAAATAGGCTTAAGACAAAAACTGTCCGGGCCCAACCAGCCCCATACAGCCACCTCAACACTCACTCTGTGCCTTTGAGCATCTCTGCACAGAGCTCCTTAAGGTGTCCCAGACTGCACAGGGGCTGTAGTGTCCAGAATGGGCTGGACACTACATCCTGTTGCTCGGCATAGCAGAAAAAGGACTGAAACATTTTGTATGTGGAGGCTGCCTTATATCCATGTTTTCTGGGGTGTGTCTGCCCCTCCCAAAAACCTGGTGGGTTTTGGGCACGTGCCCATGACGCCGGATCCTGGTAGCCCCACTGGGGATGTTGTAGTTGCTCTGACCCGGCCAGGAGTCCTGGGCACGTTCACTGAAAAGTGGCTGTAATCTTGAACAGGACTCGTTTCACTTCCATGCTCCCGTTCCCGTGACACGTGGCTTTGTTGAGGAAAAGACTTGGTTCCTCCAAAGAGAAGGGGAGGTTGCTGCTGCTTTGGGCTGAGGAGAGCAGGGAGCAGGTATTTAGCTGGGCTGCTGGCTTGATGGGCAGGATAAACTTTTCCAAATGGCCGTAAACCCTGCGTGCAGGGTTTTTTTCAGTCCCAGCATTGTTGAACTAAAGCCAAACCTGAGGGAAAGGACCTGCCTGGAAAACTACTGTGTGTGTAGGAGGAGGTTTGTTTATAAACTGTTTTTACTTGGGCTCTGTCTTGTAGAGTCATTTTGAATTTTCTGTACTCAAAAAGGGTTACGTGTTCCTGCTTAAAACTGGCTTTTGAGATCTAAAACACCTTTTGGTGTTTTGGGGTTACTTGCAAGCAAAAGACCTTAGCGGAAATCTGTCCAGAAGCTTTGGTTAATTTGAGGTCCTATTATAAACAGGCATGCAGTAAGTCAAATAATCTTGGGTTGCATCAGATTTGGGGTATCTCTCATGCTTGTGTGCATTTCTTTCAGGGCACTCAGAGTTAGAGTTACAGCTGCCTTATACTCAGCAGAACAGCTTTGGCTGAGAGTCGGCTTTGAAAATTATTGCACTGGAAGGGTGTTTTACTGATAAGTTGCCTCAAAACAACAGGTGTCTACACAGAAGGGGGAAAACTGAGGCTTCAAGTGCTCTTCATTCAGAACTGGTTTCGGTGAGGTGCACAACAGCCAATTTTCTTAAGTAATGCTCGCTACTTAGACAGTTAGGAATTATTGCTGTAATTCTGTTGAATTCTCTGTCTTACCCTGTTCCCAGTGTCAGTATTGCATTTTGCTATCTTGTGCATTACAGATATTTCAGCAGTAAGACTAGGTGTGTGCTAGTGTGGCAGCTGTAAACAGAGGTATGATAGGCTTGAAATATGCCTGAATATCATTAGTATGATTTCATGAAGATCAGTGCTTACAGGAACACAGAAACATTTTAAGCCCTAGAAAATGTCTGCAGTGCTGCAAGGTCATTGTCACATACTGTGCTGTTCCTTGGGACTCTCGTTGTTTGAAATATTTCCAGTCTACAGGCTGAATTCACCTCTTTTCATGCTCTTAGTTTTTATGCAGGCAATCGCACAAGATTACTTTTCAGTTCACACCTATAAATTCCTGGATCAGTTTGTTTTCATTTATTTTTTGTATTTTTAATAATTCAGTGACCGTAATTTTAATATTTGTGACCATAATTCAGTATTCACGTATGTAATACCAAATTTCACTTTTTAATTCAGTACTAGTCAGGCTGAAAAAAAAGTTCTCCTGGAGGCAAGCAAGCCAACAAGCCCTGATGGTTTTTCAACATTTATGTTTCTGGGGAGTGCAAGTTCTTCTCCAGAGGACCTTTTAACTTGCTTGGTATTCAGCACTTACACTTAGGCACACTTTGGGATTGGTAGCTTGTAGTTCAGGGCTTCCTAAAACCCGATGGAAGTGCTGGACAATGCAGCAAAGAATGAAATATAAGCACGATCATTTGAGAAATTTATTTAGAAGAAATGAGGAATCTACAGTAATATTTGGCATGGAAATTAGTAGTCTGCTACATAAAGTTTGTAAGCTGATATAGGAAAATAGCTGCTTATTAATAGCAAATACAAATCACAACTACATTGAAATAAACTAGTCTAGAAGTTGCAAAGACGAAGTAATCTTTATGCTTCATGGCATGAAGGCATGACATGATTTCCCGTCTTTTCATAGTACAGGTGTATGTTTGGAGTGACTTATTAAGGCAGGAGCCACCCTCTGTGCCAAGAACCCCATCTCATGTCATGACTGATTATTTTCAGCCTTGTCAAGTGAACTATTTTTATCGATCCTGTTTGAGTTAATACTATTTTATATATACCTTCATATATTTCTTATCTAGGTGTGATTTATAGTTGGGTTTTTTGGCACTGTTCAGTACTGTGTTCAAACAGTTTTGATGGGCCGTAGTTAACACTGCCATCAACTCTTCAGGTCTTTATCAATAAATTACTGCAAAATGTTTTGGTTTTATTGAATTTTCCTAGAAAAATGTTTTTACTGTAGAAGTTGACAATGCTAAATTCTAGTGCAGAAGACATGTTTCTGTCTGTTGGTTAGCCTATGGTCAGAATCTGGTTTCCTGATTCAACATGTGGCATTAAAAAAGCAAGAATATTAGGCATTTGGGTTTTAAAAAATGTAAACAGATTTGCTCGTTTGATCAAACGTGATGATACAAGTGTAAAAATGCTTTTTATCATTTTTCCTAAAAAATTCCTTTCCAGTTTCTTACGGAGAAGTGAGAAAAGCAGGATGCTGTAATCACAGTTGTAGTCATAAGGACAGAAGCTACTGAAGCTAAAATGCACTTAATGTTTAATGCTAACTATCTTACTGGAAGGAGGAAATTATTTTCTGATGCATGTTATTTTGGAGGTATTACAGCTGAAGGATTTACTTAAACATCAACCATTTTGGAATTGCTGCATGGGGGGAGAAATCGAGTTCCACATCCCTTCAAGGCCAGCTTCTGTCATTTAGTTCAGAGCTCTTCTGCTCCCCTGCTTGTTAAAGCATTCTCTCCCGGTGAATGGCTAAAAAAAAGCATTTTGAGTTAACATTTAAAAACTGGGAATTCATCTTGGCCAGGAGGAAATGTAATTGCTAAAAATTTAATGTTAAGATTTTTCCAGCTGAAAAGACAGCTGTTTAGTAATGAGAGATCTTGAAAATACCACTAGGCACTAGGCACTAAACAATAACTTCACTATAGGGTTTTTCAAAGCGCTCTTCAATATATATGCATTATCTGTATCTAGACTACGTATTAACTTCACCCTTGGGTTGCTGAACATAATCCAATTAGAGAAGCCAGCCATGTGATGGTTTTTTTACAATATGGCTAGCCAGTGAATAGTCCAACAGATAATTGACCACCTAGCCGTGGGCTATGGCAGGGTCATATGAGAAGAAAAGATAATATAGCCTTTTTGAGCTTAGAGAGCAAGAATCATTGAGAAGCAGCATATGTTGGGCCAGGGTCTGCCACTGTGTTCTGTGAAGCATAGCAAAATAATATGAATAAATCATGGAAAAGCAATGGGTTTTGAACAAAGTTAGAAGAAATGAGGCAGAGTCATTAGGCCTTCTTCTGTTCTAGCTGCCCCTTCCTTTTTGGCAGGCACGTGCTCTTCCCACTGCTTCTCTTGGATCCTGTGTTAATGATTATCTCACGTTAGTCGATCAAGCATCTGTGGTTGCGAATTACTGCTTGGACGCCTGATTTATCACTGAATTTAACCTGGATATCTGAATTTTCATTGCAGTTCTGGGACAGAAATTTGGAAAAGAAACAAAAGACTGATTACCCTTTCATATGTAAAGTCCATAGGACATGGCTATATGAAAGGCCTTGCACACGCAATCCAAATAACTGGCTTGCAGATAGCCAAAAACATCACCCAACCTGTAAAAGCTCACCAAAATGCTTGGAAACTATAGCTGTATATCATAGCAAAAGCCGCTACTGTGTAAACATGCTGCATGAGTCAACAGTTGATGCAGCTTCAGGTGATGACAGGTAGCAAAACCAAGAAGTGATGTATGCTCAATCCTCTGCCCAATTCCAGCACCTTAAAAACAGCAGCTGTTCCAGCTGAATGATTCCTCCCTGGCACTCGCTCCCAGGCCAGTGGTGCCAGCCGGCACGATGCTCACAAAAACACAAAACGCCGCTCCGTGGGCCTGCAGAAATGAATGTAAGAGCAGAAGGATGCTGTAGCATCTCACTACATCATTGGGCTCAGACAAACAGCTAAAATTCAAGTGAAGAAAACAATCTTAGTTATTATGTGAAGCATAGTTTTTATTGGAGAGATTGGGTTATAACACATAGCAAACTAGTGTTGTAAATTAAGAAAAAAAAGTTTCTGTGGTTTATGTACATTTTTACCACATTAGTTTTCACTCATTCCCACTCTTCATGAGTCAATTTGAGATGGTATAGGATGCTGCAAAGCTTAAAAACAATTTTTTTCTTTGGCAACTAGTACTTCACGAATCAACCATCTGCTGACATTAAATCTATCTAGTTCTAGCAATACTAATAATTTCCTACAGTGAATAAAGGTTGAAGATGAAGTAATAGAATTTTCCAAAGTAAATTTTATTCTTTAGTACTTAAGACTAAAAATGTTGATTTATGGAAACTGCCAAGTATGTTCAAGAGAAATCATTTAAATTTGTTTTAATAAGGAACTGGTTAAGCTGTAGAAAGTTTCACTTACATCTCATTACATCATATTATGTTTCAGGAGTGAAACAATAGTTTAAAACTTATTAAGCAAAATTATATTTTGCTATACTGGGATTTCCTTCCCCTCATGAGTACAGTTTAATCCATGCATCTCTGTTTCCACAAGTCAGACTGGCAGTTTGTTGCCTGTTACCAAATTCTCTAAAGCACTTAAAAGAATTATCTTCTCCCTGGTTCTTCACAGCTACAGGCCCACGGCTCCCACCAGAGCTGGGACACCAGCTCCAGCAGGATATTAGTTACTTCAGCTGCCCCTAGCCAATACAGATGCCTGAAAAGAAGCTCTGGAGAAATCAGAGTCTTGCTCCCATTTGTTTTTCAGGGTCTGTAGGGTTCTTGTATCATGATGCAGCAGTCTACTTAATTAGCTCCTCTTTTTGGCTACTTGTTCATCAACCTGTGTAGCAGACCGGCCTCTTGGCTCCCATACATGCTCAGAAGCATTGCGGGGGATCTGGGGGAACAACATGCTGATCTTGCTCTAAGCTTCATCGCAGTTTGGAGTTGGAGCACCTCCCTGCAGAAATCCCCAGAGAGAACCTGCCTGTCCTGGGAGTGCGCCCTCAACCTCGCTCCCTTGTGCCAGCAAATTCAGCACACAGCACAGCAGCTGACAGCTCCTCCTCAAGCGTGGGGATGGTGGCTTCCCATTTGCATGCCTTTTGCACTGTCTGGTGGATAGCGTGCTTGCTCAGGAACTGCAGAGCTGAGTTGTACGTGCTCTTCAGCCCAAGAAACAGGTACTCCTTGCGCCTGCATGCAGGAGAGGTGACCTAGCCCTCAGGCTGTGAGGGTTACAGGGGGACAGGGCAGGGATCCCACCCAGCTGTAGAGAAGGGGCCAGTTCATAGCCTAGAGTAGAAGATTTGGGGTAAAAAGGGCAGCAGGCAGGAGGGAGCCAGGCTGTTACCCGGGGCTGGAGCATTCATCTTGAAAGCAGAAGACAAAGATCCTTATTTCCACTTTCTGGATTTTTATTCACTTTCTGCGAATTTCTGCTTAATATAAAATGCAGATTTCAAGCGGCCTGGAAGTGCTTGATGTGGGGCATGTACTCCAAGGTTCCTAGGCTCGGGGAGCAGCTTTGCACTGCCTGGAGGCTAGCTCTGTGGGGCTTTGCCCATCGCCTTTCAGAGGTGCCCTCCTCTCCTTGTCCGTAGAGGAAGTGTAGGTGCCTGGGTTAAGCCCTCTGGCTTTCCCAGCTTTGTCTGACTGAGTGTCATGTAGGTGGATACTCCTACAACATGACCTACCTGACCTATTTTGGATGTCTACCTTGGGGAAGGATGCATCACACCCCAGGAGTGGCTGTTTCTCTCCACTGAGTATGAAGAGAACCCGTGTATGTTGAGAAGTAGGTGAGATGACTCCCATCCTGGCACCTGCTTTTTAAGATGGGTGCCTGAAGTATATGGCCTTGATTTACATTAATTGCTAATGTAATTTCTTCTGGTTTTAGATGAACTATGGCATCATAGTTCCCCGCACCATCTTTCTTGTTTATGCTGGAACCCCAGCATAGTTAAATGTTCTTGGTGAAGCCTGTGGCCCAGCAGCCAGCTCTGTCTGAGGAAATGCTACAGCAGGAAAAAATAATAGTATTAAAGACTTCCCTGTAAATAGTGTCTTAATCACAAACGCTTTGAAACTCATTCAGCAATGTTACTTAAATGGGAAGCTCATTGTATGGTGTTTTTGTTACTTATTTTAGCGAAAGTCCTTCGAAACTTAGCTTAATTGTGCATTATGTGGAAATCAAAGTCTGAATAGTCTTTCAAGTTGGGGATTTTAAAAAACGTACGTGGAGAACAAAGCTTGCATCCCTCTGTTGACTGACACTTCAGGAATGCAAAAAATACAGACTTAATCCATATCTGGCTAAAATTACCTATGGAGTTTTTTGACTGGTGGTGTTTGTATTACTGTGCATATTAACTGAAACTTTGCCATGTAATGTTTATGTTCAGTCTGGGATCTGGAAGTGAAATTACTCTTTCTCACTTCTGTGTCCTCACTGTTAATGAAGAGCCTGTGACAGAATTCAGTCTCATGTGAATGATATAAAAACCCAAGTGGAGCATGGCTTTTGTTCGAAAAGGCAGGTGAACTCCAGTGCTTAAAAAACAAGCAGTGTTTAAAAATTGTTTGTTTTAAAGATGGCTGCTGCAACTCAGAGACCAAACAGTATGAAAATAAGTATGAAAATAATGCTCTTACTGATGCTTTTTTGCCTGTGATTCCATATGACCGTGTGGCAGTAGGTCCCAGCTGTCTTCTGTCTAATCTGCGTAGGTTTTGTGCCCCAGAATTTGGGGCCGAGTGTTTGGGAGGGAACCACTTTAACCTTGTCCTTCGCCAAAGGAAAGGGTGCCCAGCTGAAATGGGTACGCATTTTTACTGCTTTAGGAGTGGTTTGTGGAGACCTGCCTAGATTTGCTTTCTTCCTAGGCTGCAGTCAGATTTTTGGGGTATTGACATAAGTGCTTCATCAGGAAATTCATCACCAACAAAATAAACCTGCTGTGAGTAACAAAGCTTCAGTCTCAGAAAGCTCACGAGACCCCTTATGTTCTTAACTAGAGGCTATCACTATCGTTTGTCATGGGATGCGTACTGTGTTGCCAAGAATAAGGCAAAAGTCTTGACTTGGGCAATGCAGTAAGAAAGGAAAGGATAGCTCCTTGCCTCAAATTCAGTCACCAGTGAGAAGTCAGTGACTTGGTCTGCAAGTTTGGATTATTGCTTAAAGACAGGCTACTTCAATACCAAGTTTCATATTTTGGGTCAATCATCTAATTAAAATTAAAATGTTTGTTTTTATAGATGGAGTTAGCAGTAGCACCGCTGTGTCGGCGAGTCTCTGACCTAGGAAAATCTTACAGACAGCTGAGGTCATTCAGGTGAGTTGCAGTCACAGGAACTAGCAATTGGCAGTGTGACCAAACTGTATTTCAAAACTGATTTATTACCTCGTGTTAGATCTGATTGAACTGAGAGCTTTTTTGGCGACACCCACCTGCAAATTAGAAATAGATTAAAGTTCTTTTAAATTTTATGCAGAGTATAACTATGATTTAACAATCTTTGTCATGCAAATGTTGGCCAAATTGTACTTTTTTTGTGTTGCTTTCAGTGCAACTTCTGTATGACAGTGAGTTCTATAGTTACCTTAAGTGTTTTCACTGAAATATAAAATTTACAGTCCTATGTTGTTTAATTACAGTAGGCAACTTCTGTAAATTTTTAAAAACTGAACCTGTGTTGAAAACCTAAGATGCAGACTAGTGGAAAAAAAATAGATGATTCTATCCTAACAAACTATTGCCACCATATAGGCATTTTTCTAATGGCTCTGAGCAACCTGATCTAGTTGAAGATGTCCCTGCCCATGGCAGGGGGGTTGGACTAGATGACCTTTAGAGGTCCCTTCCAACCCCAACTATTCTATGATTCTATGATTCTAAGATAAGCTTTTTCTTCCTTTCACAAGTATATTGTTACATTTTTCCAGACCGCTGCTGTTCCAGACCAGTGAGCATATTGCCAGTAGCCCAGCTCTGGGAGAGGTTATTCCATTCAGCATTATTCTTCAGTTCTTATTTACAAGAGCACCACCAGAGTTAAAATCACCCTTCCAGGTAATAAGATCAACCTGTCTTTCCTTTCGAGATGTCCTAAAGAGGAATGAACATTGTAGTTCGCCCTAGTTATTTTAGTTAAAAAGTATTCAAGCTCATACGTTATATGATTTGTGGGCTTTTGTTTTTATTGTGGCAAAGGTGTTATGGTCATTGACGTCATATTTTGATTAATTAACAGTAGGAAGATTATAACCTGATTTTAAATAGACTCTCAATTCTTTAATATTCTGTCAGCTCATAGAAGAAACTGCAGGTCTTACCCCAGACTGCAAATTGCCTGGATCCTGCTGGTGTAAGATGCAGGAAATCTAGATTCAAACCCCTGTCGGAATTGGGCAAACAGCTGATGTAGGAGATCACCTCTGAGCTCTCAAATAATGTATTGGGCTATTTCTGTTGTCTCTGATTCCTTAACTCATTCTGCATCACTGCAGTATTAAGAGAGCCTCGTGTGGCCTTCATTTATGCCATCTTTGATTCTGAAATTGGTGTGTGTGTTTCCTTTTTCACATTTATGTGTAATTGGTGTTTGTTTGTGTTTCTCTGTATCAGAGGGCTGAGTGGTCCATCGCCCGCTACTCCCAGTGGCTTGATGATCATCCATCTGAAAAAGACAGGCTTGCTCTCATACGGTAAAAATCATGCTTCTTTCTTCTCTACATTTTTGATGATGGAGCAGTAACTTATCTGCACACCAGGACTAGTCTGGAAAAGTAATCATGGGATGAGTAGCAAAATGAGAGAATATATAAACTGAACACTCCCTTCCACCCCTCATACCCAAACCCTCCAGTGCCTTCGGAAGGAGCACATAATCCTCTTGCAAAAGAAGGAAACCATGCACAATGGTGGTTTAAATTAATACTGTGTTTTAGCAAAACTGCCTCTCTCAACTGTTGGAAATTCAAGGCTGCAGCCGTCCTGTCTTGTGTACCAGGAAAGAGAAGCTTTGGAAGCTTAAGCAATGAAAATGTAGGTAGGAAATTAAAAATGGAAGACACTTACACGTTACACCCCTGTAACGTTGTTCTTCAGGAAGTAAGCCCAGGATCTTTAGGAATCGATAATTACATCAGATTTTTAAAATCTTCCTAGGGTGGATGACTTTATAGCTAAATAAAATTTTGCATCTTAAAATGTTAGGAAAAGTTATGAAGAGTCTTGTTTCTCAAAACAAGCAGATTTTTAAAGTGTGTTAGAGAGAACAGATGTGTTGTATGAATGTGACAGAGCCAGCCTGAGGATCCTCAGGATTCAAGGCTCAGATGATCATTTGGCTCCTAACACCGTAATTCTTCCAGACATCTTCTCGGTGTCCTGTCCTGACCTCGGTGTCACCCACTCCAGTGGCATGGGAAAGGTTGTCACACATAGCTGCACCAGGCTCGATCTGGCCTGGGAGCCAACTCAGTCCTTGAACTTCTGTGCGTGGATGTTGCCAGCTTTTGCTGAAATCATAAATCATTTAAGTTCCAGCCAGCAGTGGTTGTGCTTGAGAAAATCGACCATTATCTGTCCACACTTTTAAAGCAGCCAAGAGGAGTCTGGCTGCTATAATATATAAAATACATATATAAATATTTACAGTTCTTGAAGCTGATAGCACCATACAGTCCGGTGTAGTGCTCAGGCCAATTAAGGAAATACTAGATGATCACTAGTAGCTGTTAGTATGATTTATTTCCAGAATATTAAAATGCAAACTGTGTCTCTTCATATGTGTATTAAAAGAGTATTTTTTGCAAATCATACATGTTGTTAGTCTAGTTCAGCTACAAAACTAGGTTTTCTTGAATCTCAAGCCATGACACCTTGAATTACAGGGGAATGGATAATAGGCACAGGGCTGATACAGCTGTATATGTAACTTAGTTATGAATATTTTGATTGTAATTTCTGTCCTGATGGTACTGGCAAAACTGACAATGTTGAATTTCAGATATGTTAGGGAAAGCCAAGAATGCAAATCATTTGAGAACTGATGGGATTTTGTTCTCTTCAATACTTTTACACAAATTTGAAAATGCCATCCTTAAACTACAACACATTTTTGTCTTTGCTTGCAGTTAAATTTCATCCAGACTGATTCAGTTAACGGGCTTGGTGGTCATGTTCAGACACTGATAAATTGCTCTGACCATGGAGGTATTAAGGGACAAGCCTTGGGACAAGGCTTTTAGGCGGAGAGGGAGTGTCATCCATTAGACCAAGCAGCGTAGCTGGAATACTTAAGCTTTTCATTTCAATCCTTTTATTGAATCCTTTATTCATTTTGCATGAGATACCACGATTAAAATATTTTAACTTTGTAATCTCAAGAATGTGCTGCTGCAAGGTTATCACTCGGCAAGGTTATCACTTGAGCATTTTACGGTGAGGCTGTGGTCCTTCTCCTTTGTACTGTGGAATGCCTGGACATTGCTTGGACATCCATCCTCCCAGGGCATGGAGAGGGCAGCTTTGAAGATCTGCCCTTGCCAAAGGCATCTGTTGGCTCTCCAGTGGCTCTTCCCTACTCTTGGTACGCCAGAGCAAGGCTGTTTGTCACTGTCCACGCTTGGCTGCTTCTCCATCCATCCCCAGGCCCACCGCTTGCAGGCACCACTCATGCAGCTTTGCTGAGCCACATGAATTAACTACACTGGATTTGTCAAGCAGACTCTTCCCTCAGGTAGTTTGGTTGGCAGGTCGTGTAGCACTGCATGTCTGGGAGCAAAGAGCCGGGGCTAGCTGACCAACGCTTGAATGCAGTGAGTGAAGGGGATGGTTCTCCTTTGCAGACACTGGTAACCTCTGTAGGCATTGCCATATGTATTCACCTTTTTACCATCTCCTCTCATGCCTGTTAGTCATTTCTAAATAGGCCGGTTATCTGTACATAAGGCAGGCAAGCAAACGTCAGTCACTAGTATCACCATGTTTCACTCATATTTTCTTTAATACTCTATGAGAACATTTCTAAGCCTGCTCTTCATGTGTCTCATATGAACCTAAGTTGAATTACAGGCATCTTGCTCATTTGTCTGGAGTCTTTTATCAGTCATCCTCTTCAAGCTTTTTCCACCTGTAGTTGTTCAGCTGTGCTAATTGAACCTTGGATGTTTTGAGCCTTCAGATCCCTGCACTGACCTACATCAAGAAATTATCTTTACGTTTACTGCAACTTTGCAAATGGTAATTTTCTGCAACTTCCCTTTGTAACAACTGTGCAATTACTCTAGGGACCTGCTGCTTAGGTATTAATTTACTTGTGTTGTCAGAATCCTTACAGCTTCATATTAACACTAATTGCAGTGCTTCTTCTGCTCTGTAGATCTTAAATGCTTCATATGCAACGTGGTGTTAATGTTATGAATTGGTAGCATTCTGAGCATTTTTGTGCATTTCTTTCTGCTTGTCTTCAGCATGAAGGGTGGGATTTACCTGGCAGAGGTATATTAGCTAGACTCCCTTTATAGTCAACAGAGAGAAACAGGCGCTGCTGGGGCTGATTCATCTCATCTTGAAGTAGGTACCTAAAATAGGTCAGTTGCGTTGTGTCCTGAAAGCTCCATTTTCTCTGCTCAGTGAAGGGAGTGTGGGCTGGGACACGGGAGCTCTCTCAGGCAGACAGCTGCCCTGCAGGCATTTAAAGTTAGGTGAGATAACCCTGCTGCAGGCGTCCTCCCAGAGCGGGGATTGTGTTGAAAGGAGCGCTTCTTTAAGCAGCCAGGGCACTTTTTTCTTTTTCTTTTTAAATTAAGTTTGAAAACTCAACTTTTCTTCCATAAAAGAAACCTTCCTGTTAGACGTGCCAGGATTTGAGCCAGCCTGAAGGACGGTTCACCCACTCAAGGGCCAAATTCTTATCTTTACCATTCGAGTGTGAGTAAACTCCCCTTATTCAAGCTCACCGTTGCTGGAGCAGAGTTGAAAGTCAGGCCCAGTGAAGGGTTCATTTTCACAACGAGCTGATGTCCCGAGCCAGAGAGCGGCTCTGACCACTAACCTGCCAGGGGGCAGGGACAAATGCCAGCTTGGGGACCACCACGAAAGCCCCATCTGTGCATTAGGTTCAGTCTCACTAGGCGCAGCAGTGTGACAGCTTTGCCGCAAGCAGCAGAGCTGTGCTGGGTCACTGCTCCGCTCTGCTTAAACCAAGCAAGCGGCAGCCACGCAGCGTAGCTGGAGGGCTGCCGCGTGCTGGCTGAGGGCTGCCGCATGCTGGCTGCGACGCCTGCGTCTCCGAGCACTCCCCCGGCCAGCGCCAGGCCATTCATAAAAACCCTCCGCATCACTTATGCTTGTCTGTCAACGCACGGTCCCTTTGATCTCTGTATTATGCAATCTGGAATAAACCGGAGATGTCTCTTGCTAATCTGTTGTGCTGCAGATGATGCTGTTGGAGATTTTACTGTTCAGTTTTTATAGTAACTTTTATAGCACTCGATTAAATAGACCTGGTGTCAGACAGATGTGCTCTTACTCAGCGTATTTTCCACTTTCCTCTTTGCCCTGAAGTTTGCAGAGCGAACAGACTTTTAACAAAAGAAAACTCTTGGCCCTGCTGTCCTCCAGCTGCCCTGCTAATTGATCGGGACCTGAGTGCATGGGGCACTACCCCAGTACTGAACAGAAAGATGATCCCTGCCTCTTCTGAAGCTTACAATTTAAATCAGGCTCCATTTGACTGAGTCAGAGCCCAGGAGGGTAGTGCTAGTATTCACAATTCCATATAAAATTAACTAATTAATTAGAGTTATTCTAAATGAATAGGTCCCTTTAAGAACCACAGCCCAAATCATACACTTTTTTTTTTATCTTTTAATGTAGATATAAATCTTCATGGGTTGAAATAACATTTTAAAAAAGAACTATCTGGGTCTTATATAATCAGCTTGTCCTGATTTCCAAGAAAGCTCATGTTTTTGCTCAAGCAAATGAAGTAATTTAATAAGTGCTTTAAAATCCTTTTCCTTATGTGGGAGGGCATCTTAAACTTACATTTTTTTTTTCCTTACTTCTTATGGCATTTTTAATGAAGCATTAATGTACGCAGAACATCCCACCAACCCTCTTTCCATAGCTCTCTTTTACAAACGATATTTATAATGTATACCATAGCTTGTCTTTTAAAATAGAAACAGATTGCTGAACAGGTTTTATGTCCTTTATTAGGCTGGAAGATGCTGAATTTAGGGCATTATTTAGTCTAATCCCTTCAAGAGTATGTTTTGTATATTACATAAACAGGGTTTCTTCCATCTTCTTAAACATCGGTACTATAACTGTAAATTACATCTTTTTATACGACAACAGCTGTGATCTCTTCTGCACTGGAGACTTGATGATACCGCTTTCACCCATGATGCCGTTTATTTTTCCATTACTACTTATGCACTAGTGTTTTTACAGTGTCCTCTACAGGAGCAAGTCTACCTTTTTTTCATACAAGATTTTAATGGTAAACCGGTGCATCTGAATTGAATTCTGTACTGCCAGCATAGTTTACAAAAGCTCGTTTGAGCTAGGACTGGTAAAGCTTACAAAAATGTCATCATAAAATCTGCATTTCAAGTGTTAACATTGCTACTAAACTAATTTATCTCCCAAAATGAGGTGCAGTCATGTAGGCATCTCAGCAACTTCAGTGAAGCATACTGTTACAAGCCTGAGCTGAAATCTGGCTGCGTGCAGCAGCAACCATCTTGCTTTGCCATAAGCAGCTTCCTGCACTGTCCGTATTTCTGTATGTCGCAGTCCCGAAATCCCACCCTTAAGACTTGGTAACTGTCTTCAGAGAAACAACATTCCCATCCCAAATGTACTTCTGAAATGACATCTACTTTATGACCGTTGGTGCTTTCGGTTACCTCTCCCCGCCCATTCTTCCCTCGCACTCTGAAGCAACCTCACCGCTATTCTCTGGACTCCCAACATTCTTTCTCCCTGGATTCGTGATTTCTGCTGTTTTACTACCTGGACCTTTTGTTACCAGGGGTGCTGTTCCTAACGGGATGGACAGGCTTCCTGGCCTGTCACCATCGTGTCGTTACCATGGGCAGCAATGCAGAGAAGAGTTTCCTGAGCTGATCAGAGCTTGACCATGATTATGAGTTGTTTCGAGGTCACCAGCTAGGGTATGGAGCTCCAGGTGACTGCGGCTGCCTCCTGGCTCCCAGCCTTTAGCAGCTGCAGCAGCTTTTCATCCTCTCACTCAGTGCGAGGCCCCTCCGGCTGCTTTCTTACACCTGCTCGTGTGGGAGGCAGACTGCTGCCCTGCCTCAATGGGTACATGAAGCACGTAGTTCCCCAGGTTGGTTCTGCTCTGGAGGTACCCAAGTCCTCTGTCGAGTGGTAGATGTTTCTCCGTGACTTGTTCATTCCCTTGGCACTGCAGTTCCCATCAGTTGTTCCCCCAGAGTTCCAGTGAAATCCCCACCAATGGGAGATGTGGAATTTGCAAAATAACCTTCACAAGTTGAAGGCTGACAAGTCAAGGGAGCCTGACAGAAATGCTACATTTGGTGAGAAGTCGATGCTCACTGTGCCTTTGTCATGGATTTGGCCATTAGCAAAACTCTTACTGTCTGAGAAGAACCAAGCTTTTGTTTTAGCGTTTCAGGTCAAGTTATTGATTATGAATTGCATTTTAACACTCAGCTTTAGAGCGTTTAAATACTTTTCTTGGAGATGCAAACATGGGACATGGGAAAATAGTGAATGTATTTAGTCTCAGAGTATTGAGAAGGCTTTTATTTTCATTGTTTAGTGTAGAGCTGTACATGGTCTGTTTCAGAAAAATGCCTGAGAATTCACCGTATAGTACTGATGGAGTAGTAATTACTGGTTGTCTTTTAAGCAGAAAAGAGAGTTAGTTAAGATGTTCCTGGGCTGGTCATATTGATGATGTTTGACTCTGTCTCTCTGAAACAACACAAGGAAAACCACAGTAAAAGAGCAAGCACAGCAGAAGAGAGCTGAGAAAGACCACCTTCTGTTGGCTGTTGGTCTCTGCTGGGAAGGAGGTGGGTCTGGGCAGTTCTGAGGCCACCAAACGATTCACCAAGTTCCTTTTAGCTGCTTTTTGAGTTGTAAGAGGACAGTGGCTGCCACTGATGGAGTTGGTTTTTCCAGTTAAATCAGATTCTTTTGAGGCAGGAGAGAAAGAAAAAAGATAAAAGCTGCTGGAAGGTGTGACAGCAGGACTCTAATATTGGTGTTTGGCATTTAGCGTAGCCTAAATCTCATTCCCTCTTGTTTGATCTGATGGGAATAACAGTCTGGCTAAGGATTATCAAGGGCTGACATTGAGTGGTTTTGGATGCTGCTTTTAGGGTAAAGCTTCTCCCTTTCATCTGAAGGGATCTGGTTATCTCTGTCATCTTTTTCAAGGGCTTTTTCAAAGCAAGGAGATAAAGTCAGAAAGGGATAGCAGTGTTACCATCTGGATAATGATGCCAACCCACAACTTCACCAAGAGGTGTCAGAGCTTTCTAAGTTAAGCAGGTCAATATGTTTTTTTTTCTATTTTCAGCTTTTGATGACTTCTAAAAACTGTTTGGGCCCAACAAACTTTGGGGAGTGTATAGAGGAAAAGACAGGGACACTGGTGAGTGGAAAGGGAGAGATTCAGCAAGACAAATGACAGTTCAGTTACAGTAAGAAAACTGTCACAGGAGTTTCTCAACTGTCTCTTTAAGACAAGGGACTATTCTTTGTAGAAGGCAGAGTAGAGTAGAATAGAATAGAATAGAATAGAATAGAATAGAATAGAATAGAATAGAATAGAATAGAATATTTCAGTTGGAAGGGACCTACAATGATCACCTAGGCCAACTGCCTGACCACTTCAGGGCCGACCAAAAGTTAAAGCATGTTATTAAGGGCATTGTCCAAATGCCTCTTAAACACTGACAGGCTTGGGGCATCGGCCACCTCTCTAGGAAGCCTGTTCCAGTGTTTGACCACCCTCTTGGTGAAGAAATGCTTCCTCATGTCCAGTCTGAACCTCCCCTGGTGCAGCTTGGAACCATTCCCACACGTCCTATCCCTGGATCCCAGGGAGAAGAGCTCAGCACCTCCCTCTCCACGTCCCCTCCTCAGGAAGCTGTAGAGAGCAATGAGGTCGCCCCTCAGCCTCCTTTTCTCCAAACTAGACAAGCCCAAAGTCTTCAGCCGCTCCTCACAGGACATGCCTTCCAGCCCTTTCACCAGCTTTGTTGCCCTCCTCTGGAGGCATTCAAGGACCTTCACGTCCTTCTTAAATTGTGGGGCCCAGAACTGCACTCAGTGCTCAAGGTGAGGCCGCACCAACGCTAAATACAGCGGGATAATCGCCTCTCTTGACCGGCTGGCTATACTGTGTTTGATGCACCCCAGGATGCGGTTTGCCTCCCTTTCTGCAGGGCTGCTCTACAGCCACTGCCCTCCCAGTTTATACTTGTGCCTGGCATTACTCCATCCTAGGTGCAGATCCGACATTTGGACTTGTTAAATTTCATCCCATTAATCATAGCCCAATGTGCCAATCTGTGTAGGTCCGTCTGCGAGGCATCTTGTCCCTCAAGAGAGTCAACAGCACCTCCCAGTTTGGTATCATCAGCAAACTTGCTAATGGTGCACTCAACTCTTGCATCCAGATCATTGATAAATATATTGAACAGAACCGGCCCTAGAATTGAACCCTGAGGAACACCGCTGGTGACCAGTCACCAGCCAGCTGTAGTCCCATTCACTACAACCCTTTGAGCCCCGCCCTTCAGCCAGTTCTTCAGCCAGCGCACCGTGAACCCGCTGATCCCACAGTTGGACAACTTGTCCAGAAGGATGCTGTGAGGGACAGTGTGACAGGTAACTAGCATCTAACAAGTTTAACAATTACTGCTGACCAGAGCACTTGAACGCTGACCTGAGTGGAATGTGAGACACATCTGACTCTTCTGAAGCATCTCCCCTCGTCTTGATGGGATCCTTGAGCCTTCCCTGCCTGCATCTCCCACCTACTGCTTGGTCTGCTCGTGACATGCTCTGCCCCTCATTGCCACGAGAGGCCAGTTTATCTAAAAAGCACACTTCCCTGCTGTCCCTTCCACCCAGTCTCACTTCTTCTCTTTAAATCTTGGGATTTAAAACTCACCTGCGGCTATGCCTGATCTCTCTGCAGTCCGTCATGCTGATGGCCTTTGCTGGGAGCGAGGTGAGCTGCACTCAAAGTGCTTTGTGGCTACAGCAAGCAGTTTTTTTAGTTGTTGCCTCTTTCCAACCCTGCGCTGCTCCCCAGAGACCATCGGGAAGAGCAGGCTGAAGGTTTTCAGGGAGCTGACCAGGTGCGAAAAATCAGCTTTATTTTGGCTAGATAAAATAAATATTCTTTCCCTGCCTTTCTGGCTGTAACAGAGGATAACTTTTCTCTGGCTGTTTGTTGATGTGCAAAAAATGCCAAGTGACTCTTCAGAGTGTGTTGGTACCTGGTGTGACCCCTCAGCAGTAACCCACTAGTAAGTTGTCAAAACTGAAGAGCTCTCAAGCGCATCCCCGCCAGCACGAGGGACTTTTTCTTTGCTCAGTCAGTTTATTTTTCCGAAACCTCTCAACTCTCTCCGATTATCCAGTCCATCCTCCTTGTGCATCACCTCAGTCTCGGACAATGCGTCCTGGGTTTCAGAAAAGAGGGAGTCTGAAGTCCAGCTGCCCTGCCTGGGGACGTCGGGAGCTGTGGTGGGTGGTGGGCATTGCCTCGTGCCCGTGCCGTTTCATTCCCATCCTGTGCTCAGCACAGCTGCACGCTTCACTCTCCCTGTCAGACTCCATTAGCGACAGGCCAGGGAGTCTGACTGCAAGCGTGTGGTTCTGTGTGTTGCTACGTGTGGACTCCCAACTCCTCCTGTTGCACTCTGGCCGGGAGGCTTACAGATCAGCGCCTGGCTTTGATGGAGGTCAGAAGTGCTGGCAGGAGCGGATGCAGCCCTGGGACCTGCTCGCGGGGCCGGGCTGTCATCGCTGTCACTGGCTTCTCAGAACCCAAAGCTCAGACTCGTCTCTCCAGCAAACCGACTCCAGGCTCTTGGCCTCAGGAGCGTCTCCCGCTTGTTAATAAATGAACTTTGCTGGAGATTCCCAGCAGCGCTCTGGCATGGGTGGGTTTTAGTTTTCATTTAGGAAGTTCAGAGCCCTTCCTCGTTTAGCAATAGCTTTCCTGGCAGGCAGCAAAGCGTATTATGACCCCACTTCTTCCTACCATCTCCTGTTCTGGTTCGCCAGGTTTGCTAGGCTCGGCTGTAGCTTCCCAGTGCTGCAGCATCCCACGGGGATCTGGGCCTCTCCTCTCTCATCTTCCTGCAGGAGGAGACTGTATGTGTGTGTGAAACACAGGCTGAGTCTCACTCTTGAGTGCTTCTGCTTTCCTTAGGCCTTGCCTAATTAAATGCCTACTCACTTCTCATCACCTCCAGTTGCCAGCAGGCACGCATGGGTTGGCAGTGCTGCCTTAGGTCCCCTGAACTCTGTGCGGGAATGCAGTATTTCACAGCAAGCTTGGCTGTTGGAAGCAGCAGCGAACATCAACACAGCTATCCCCGCTCCCCCCGGCCCTGCCCACCACCTTACAGCAGTTGCTGTGTATTTATATGCACGACACTGCTACCATCTCCCTCAACCCCACGGCCCGCTTCACATCGCCAGATGTGCACAAGCACCCACCTTCCCCCAGTGGCACTGGGAATGTTCCTGCCACATTACCAAAACCCAGCGCACCCCTCCCTGGCAGAGCAGCCGTGCTGGTGTGTCCCGCACTTCCGTAAAGGAATGCAGGAGACAAAACCCCAGGACTGCTTCCCCACTCGGTGACCCCGAGTGACGATTCCAGCTCTGCTGCTTGGGCATTAGCAGCAGGACCCGCTGCCCTGCGGGATGGTGCCTGGGTACGGCCGGGAAGGTCTGTGATGACAGCCTGTATCAGTGCTGCAGCTGTCACCAACCAGAAGAGGAACAGGCCTGTACCGGGTGTTGTCTTAGTCCCCGCTTGAAATGGGGGCTGTTGTTTGTGCATATTTTCCTAAATGTCGCAATTTTACTGTAAATAGCACCAATGGAATGTAATATAAACAAAGGGTTTTTAGAAGGAAACCCCACGATCATTGCATCTATAACACGAAGAAATAGGAGAAGAAAACAAGGAGAGGGAAAAAATGAATTAAATTAGAAGCCATATTTAAGTATGGCAAAACTAACTTGGCCTACTTAATGATTAAGTCAAAAATCTGAACAGATCAGCATTTACAAAATCTTTGTTTTACAGATATGCTGTCATTCAACAGTACTATTTACTAGAACCGCTGGATGAAAGGTGGCCCTGTATTGTAAAGCAAGTTAAATTATGTACAGCCAAGCACAAGACAATCACAGCTGCCCCTTTTAGCTTTGAAATGTCTGTATTTGTGTAAATCACACAAGACTACTTATATGTGTGACATCCTACAACAACGTGTAAGAGAAAAACACGGCAAAGACATAGACACACACCCCCCCCTTTGTCTGTGGGTTAGCCCGGCATTTCCCGAAGGACAGCGGCAGTTTGAAAGACGTAGCCAGGAAATCACCTAAAGGCATCTCGGTTGTTCACCAGTGTCCCAGTTTTCATTCTGGGAGTTGCACTCTTAGCGTCTGCAGCAGCTGGAGTCTATTCATTTCTAAAGGTTACCAGTACAGCAATGTGCCCGCGCCCGTGCGTCAGAGCTGTCACTTCAAGCCATCTGCAACACGCGGCTGCTGCCGATTTAAATGTTAACTTGTTCACTCCTCAAACCATGCAAGAACAGGAGAGAAAGATCATGCAACAATTATGTACAGCTTTGTAAGGCCTTTCTTGCCCACTTCCTTCCAGAGACACGTAAGTTCATCTGAGGAAAATTCTGTAGTAGGGAAGAAGTCGATTAATTTCAGTTGCAGATCCTGAACTTACAGTACTCATATGCTATTTAATTGCTTTAGCTGCTTTTTTTTTTTTTTTTTTTTTAGCGGTGCACTGGAAGCTTATGTCCAATCAGTAAGAGCGAGAGAAGGAAAGGAGTTTGCACCAGTCTATCCCATAATGGTTCAGCTGCTGCAGAAAGCGATGTCGACCCTTCAGTGAACGTGTTTGCACAACTCTCTCAAAACAGGGAGCGGACAGTAACAGTCACGGGTCTTTGGTGCCACATACGTACTTAAGGTTCTTGTTCCCAAATACGTAAGCTTTACAATGAAAAGCGTTTACCTTCTTCACCTATGAAACTTCTGTCTTCTTTCTCTACATTCGCATTATAGGGGAACTTATTTATACACAAATATTGTAACAAAGTCGTACAAATTTTATGTGCTGTAAATCTGCATCTAATAAAAATGAATCATTCTTCAGCATTCCTTCTGAATTTAGGAAGGTGTAAAATGAGAACATGCTCAAATATTACAGTATAATTGCTCAGTATATCAAAGAAGGAAGTAGCTCTTTTCCTACAAGTACAGTTTTACACAGTTGGATACATTTTAGCCTTATTCAGAAAATTGTACTTTTGAAATGCTAGAATCATCAGTTTCCATCTAAAAATCACTAATTTTAACACAAGGAAAAATATTTATAACTAACGTAAATGATTATTGCACTGCTATTCACTTGGAAATAATTTATATTGATTTCAACTCTCTTTTTGCTTAAACTGTAATAAAGAACACTGGCTATCCAATCTTGAATTCAGTATGTGAAATTCTTCAGCAGCTTCCTAACTAGAAAACATCAAAAGACACTTCGGATGGCTTCATGTAAAGACTTCCACACAGAACGTGCTCATCTCTGCAGGGCTGACTTAATGATTAGTCTCCGTTTCACAAAATACGCAACACCAAATTTTAATGAATTTATTTGAAATAATATACAAGAATATAGTGTGCAAAAATCTTAGGGGCAACATCATGTAGACGTGTCATAAACTGAAATTTACAGTTGTGATTCTTAAAAAAAAAAACACACAGCTGTTTAGTACATGAAAAGCCATGATTGTAAAAGTTCACAGCAGAAGCAATTGTAATCCTAACGCAGCTGCTCTAGTTTTACACAGTTGGAGGAAAAAAAAAAAGTAAAGTGCAAGTGTTGCACGTATAGTTAAGTGCAAAGTTTGCCCCCACCATAAAGATGTCTTATGGCAAAATAAAATATTGTAGAATATGTGGCAAAGACAAAACACAGAGTTAAAACTATGATGGTGACAATATCAACAGCACCATTTTTCTTGAGAGAATGCTATTTATTCGTTTCATGCTGGCCTGGGCCATTGTTTCCACTGGAAATAACAGCTCTCGCTATTGCCAGCTGGTGCAAAAACATCTCACTTGTGGATACAGATTTTATACGTGGCAACCCAAGAAGCAGCTCCTGTGCTACGTTACGCTACGCTCTCCATTTACCACATGTTCCGGTAACTTGTTGGCATCTGGGCAGGCTGGGAAGCTAGAGACTGGTAATACATTTTGCCATTTCAGAAAATCCCAGGTCCCAGAATCGTAATTAATAATATGGTTGTGCAATACATATTAATCAGCAATAAGAATCAATGTATATAAACAGCTGTTACGTATTTTAAAATTCCCCTTTTTGTACATTTTCTTTTAAAAATAAACATTTATACACGCCTCCTTCGCCTCTTTCTAAAGTACTTTAGCACCACAGGATATCCATTTTCAAGCCTATATTACCTGATACATATATGAAGTTTGGAAGAAAAATAAGGCAATTTGGTTTAAAATGTTGATAGTTTTAGCTTACTTAATGTTCTATTGTAAAAAGCAAATCTGCACTCATATTAGATCATCTCCGACTCGATGGTGCCAGTATTTTATGGTCACACAAAGTCACAACAAATAGTAAGACCTTGATCTTGCATCTTCTTGCCATCAAGCAACAGCCATTTTGTAAATACAGAGTTAACAGGAAAATTCTGGCTTAATGCTGTTGTGAGCCCTGAGAAAAGAGAAGAGAAAACCAGGTTAGCGGTTACCAAGCAAAGGGGAAGTAGACATTATCTTACATCTAGCACACACTTGTTTTGGAAGCCACAAGTACTTGTAATCATTGGTCGGGTGCTCAGAAGAAAACAAAAGGCCGAAACAGATGATTTTATCCCCTGATCATCAAAAGACCATCAAGACTTTTCTGTCACAGCCTGGAGTCCACCATCATTACTTGATAAGGTAACCAAGCTGCAAACAAAATTCTTAGTTCACTGACAAAAAACAATTAGAAAAGGTATTTCCTGCTGCGACACTGAGGTAACAGGTTCTACAGCTACTGTTACCTTGGCCTGAAGACCCTAAGGACAAGGAAAATCCTACTACAAGGTCGGGTAAGAAAGCCATCCTCTTACTAAGGCCAACCCATCACTGTTCCTCTCAGTCACAGACAAACACCCCCACTGAGTTCCTCGAAGCTCACAGGCGTACGTGTGAAGTGAACCTGATCTCACCATCCAGTGCCCAAGACTGCAGTAGTGTAAAAGCAGAATAAGTAGTAGTATTTTAACTAAACCCACAAGGAGATCTAACAGAAGCTGTCACTGTTGATTAAAATAGAATACAGAGAAGAGAAAAACAGCTTGTTCCTAGCAGCTGGGATGTGGTGAAACCTTCTGCAACAAGGGACTGAAAACTCAGCACCAAGTATGTACAGCAGTAAGAAGCAACTTAGCGTTGGAGCATTTCTTACTCAGTCTTAAGGCAACACTTGCATATGCTCTTGAGAGAGTACTCTCATTTACACATGAAAGGAAGGGGGGTAATTTGCGGATGAAATCTTAAACCTGTGAAGTCCACACCACGCTCGATGCTCCTACCCAGGCATAAAATGGCTGATGAAAGGACCTGACCTGCATTCTGTGCACCTCAGTGGATCTTTCCTTCCAACCTGCTCTTCTAGCTGAACATGCAGGTTGGCAGAATCTCCTTTTTTTGATGTTCTCTTGATATGACGTATTAGCTTGAAAGCCCTCATCTTACCTAATACACCCACCACCTACTAATACATTGCTGCAGACTCTTAAAATTGGTGGCCTTCTACAAAGTGGAAAACAATTTATTTCCCTACGGAAGTGTTATCTTTCCCTACAGAAGTGTTATCTATTGTATTTATTTTGCAATTAAAACAGAGTAATAAATGAAAGGGATTAATGGGAAAAAAATTAATTTGCTCCCTCAATAACGTCATATATGCTTATATAAATTATGAGTAAAAAAGAGAAAATGGTAAAGAAAAAGCTTTTACTGAAGAAGGAGACTGACTGAATCACAACAGAGAAGGATTTTGTGAAAGTTTAAGTGGTTTTGAGGGGAATGGACAGATGTAATTTAGGTACAACCTTATAAATGCAGTTACTTCAAACAAAAGGTCGCGTGCCCTTCCTCTGTATTTCACAAGCACACCCACTTTCAGTCCAACAGAATTCACAGAACTCCCATAAAATACTCGGAGACAGACCCTCTCCTGATCTCCTGCCAACTGTGCAAAAGCAGGTCACGCAGCACAGGGGAGTAAAATGAAGGTTTGGGCTACCAAGAACGAAGCACATAGCAGAGTTTATCCTAAACAAAAACCACTGTAGCTACCGTACGAACACGTTTAACTGCATAATGTAAAAGACTGCTTCACAAACATACAGAATTTGTTCGTTTTCGTTTCCAACAGTCAGGATTTAAACGTTTCTGTTCTTCCGCCAAGGCCTTGGCTTCTAGTGTGTACATCCGTCTTTCTTCATTTTTCATCTTCTTCCACCTGTCACCGAGTATCACACTTATGGCTCTGCAAGATAAATGTTTACAGTACGGTCAGGGCAGGGTGTTAAGAAACACCCTTATTTTTTTCTTTTTTATCTCAGCACTTTAAAGAAGACAAAAGTTAAATGTGGGAGTTATACACATAGAAGAAATCAACTGTATCTTTAAAAAATTTTTTTTAAACAATCTTGTTTCTGATTATCTTCTCATACTCCTTTAACAGTTAAACAGCTGAGACTTCTGTGTTACCTGAGCATGGGTCAAGGCACATCTGAACATTTCAAAGGGTGTACATTTGAATACACAGCAGCTCGCATAAACCAGCAAAACAGGCAAAATAGGGACGTTAAAAAAACCACCACCAAATGGTAACTCACGTTTGTTTTGCTCTACTTTCGTACCAGATCATATGACAGATTTGCTGAAAATATGTTCTCTCATGTTAGGGCAATGATCTGAATATGACCTCACCCAAACAAACATTTGATTAACTGCAAACCCCCATGTCTACTTAATAGATGTGTGTAGCTTCCTCCACCTTTAATCCATACTGGGCGGACCATACTGGTAAGTTCCCGTTTCTAGGCAAAAGGAACCATTTGTTCTAACGCACCTATCATCATTTCCAGAAACTGAATGAATTGCTTCCCTACTCCTTACGAACTTGATGTCTTTTGGACAATGTTTCCCCATATTATCATGCCATATTGCTTAACTGCACTCCCAAAAGCTGGATCAATATTCCATTAAAGCTTTAACTCCATCCTTTAGCTGAATGAGAATCTCTAAACAACAGCTCTTTTATCAGTGACAATTACTGAACTACTGAGTAGGTGCGCTTTGGCTTCAGAGTACAGTGATGAAAGTTCTATGATCAGCTTTAAGAAAAAGGTGTATACAACTAAGTACTTTGCTTTACCATATTAAAAAGTTCCTTGCTGGCAGCAAAGCTGTTCATAGACTTTCTAACAGAATCAGGAAGAGCAGAGTGTCATCAACCATTTCCATAGCATTTCACATACAGCAATTCTGAAGGCTTTTCTGCACCATACCAAGAAAATGGATTTTAATCCTGCAAGACCGTGTAGTACCGTTCAGGCTTCCACGAGCTGCAGAGCACTCAGAGAGCACAGCAAGAACTCCACTGGGGCTGCGGTTAAGCCCGTGCTGTCACATGCTCTGGTGACTCCTTAGAGCAAACTCCTCGTGCTGCAACCAGATCCCATCAACGTCAAATCCATTTGCACAGCCTGTCTCTTTGGCAATGGAATTTCTGATTTTCTATCCAAATTAAGAACCGGTATCTTTGGTCTATCATCAGAAGTATACACACTCCAGTTTAATTAGCAGATTTTTCATGTTTTGGCAGTATCCAGAGGCCAACCAACAGCACCAGAAACCTGTCTGGTTTTGGTCACCAGTTTGTACTGAGTCACTCATACCCGCAGGAAAGAACACAGTGACCCAGAGAGAGCAGGTTTGCTGAAAAAGCCATTGCATTTCCAAATAAAAATGCACTATGAAATCTTTGGATTTCAAATGCAAAAATATGTATTTTATACCTCCAGAGAAAAAACTGCACTGAGGCACTGAAAGTGAGTACAGATCTGTACATTTCAAACACTTGAAAAATCTAATGCAGAGACAAAAGCTGCATTTTCCAAGGAAATAGTTCCATGAGCAAATGAATGAGACTGACGAAAGATGTGTACAGAGTAATTGCCTGACGTAACAGAGACCTAATTCTCCTGACCAGAAACAAGTAAGAAAAAACTGACCCTACTGCATCACTGCCTTAGGTGCCCTTCACCTCATCAGAACTTCGCAGTGCCCTGTACGCTGCCTTTGTCCTCTCAAAACGCTGGCAAGATACCTGACAACATGTTAGCGACAGACTGATGTGCAGGATGCAATCCCTTATACTGCAGTTAATTCAGAAGTTAATTGTCACAGTAGTTGAGAATGACTCAAGTTTACTCAGTAATTATGTTCAGTGTGAACAAATGCTGTTAATAGTTTAGGTGATTTTCTTCATCTTTAGAACGTATACTACTCAAAAATTATTCAAGTATTTCTGAACGCGCAATCAAGTCCAACTACAGTTACAGTGAGGATATCTAGAAAAGAAACAAGTGCTACCCTAACACCAGTTTCTCAAGTACGGTCTTACAGTCCACAATATTTTTAAGTATCATGTGAATGTTGACTTGGGTTTTGAATGTTCACAGCTCGCTATCTTGCTGACACGGCTTGAGCTACTTTGTCTCAGAATAGACCATTTAACTCGGAGCACCTCAAGTTCTGTCCTTTCTTACGTGCATAAGAAAAAATAACTGTAGCGAACATAAGAACTCCAGTGTACAGAAATGGGTACTATATGTAACCAACCGTAAGATCTACTCAGTAATCTGAAAATGACACATATATACATTTAAAAAACATGGAAGTTGCCTCTGAACAGCCAGATTAATAAATGCCCCAGCAACACTTAAGCAACAGTTAGCTGAATGCCTATAAAATCAATTATCACTAACTCTTACAATTTCTTCTATACTGCATCTTATGGATGCCAAGAAACTGCATCCAAATGCACCACCTTCCAAACGGGACAGTGAGCAGTGCACTCTGAAGCTTCCTTGTAACTTTGTCATTGCTTTCCTTCAAGGTAAACCTGCTCACTTAAATATTCAACTTATTTTCACGCCCATCCAGCTGCAGCTCCAGTTCACTGCATCCATTTGAAATCAGCATTTTAAATTAAATATATAGAATCATAGAATGGTTTGGATTGGAAGGGACCTCTAAAGGTCATCTAGTCCAACCCCCCTGCAATGAGCAGGGACATCTTCAACTCGATCAGGTTGCTCAGAGCCCCGTCCAACCTGATCTTGAACGCTTCCAGGGATGGGAAACCATTTATGATATAATGATCATAAACTTTCCTAGCTGACATTCTGTTCGGTTTCTCACTGACAGTTGCAGTGAATTTGAAGGCAGCAGATCTGCTTCACTGAAATGACTATAAACATTGCAGAACATCATTGCCAGGACACACAAGACTGGCTGGGATTTAAGGATGGGTTATTTGTATGGTAGGATTTTATTTCTCAACACCAGTTACAGCCTCCTTATTAGAACATTATAAAACAGCTAAAACCCTCTCAAAGCCCTGTCACCTTTAGCTTTTACCAGATTTAGTACTAGAATTTTCATGTGACAACGCAATTTTTACGGTAAGTTTTCATATTATATACATAAAAAAATCTGATCATAAGATCAGTGCATGTTCATGTGTTTTAGTTTATATTTACATATGCACAATTAGCATAAAATATTATTTAAAACATATATAATGGACACCTTTATAAAAAAAAGTTCAGACATGAACGTGCATGTAGATAAAAACAAAAGAACAAACCAACAGAGACACCACCCCCCCCCAGCCACAGGGTGATATGACTCTTCCTGCAAGTTTCAGCAGATTGCTGAATGCCTTTAGGACAATCAAAATTTGGCAATGTACTGTTTGGATTAAGATCTTTCAGAAATCCCAACAATCGGTACTCCATTATTCAATACCATATACAGACTGAGAATAAATGATAGTAACTTCACTGAACAGTTTGCAATATTATGTCAAGACTTAATTAGAAGAACCAGAAATTCCCTTTTTCCATTACAACACACGAGCAGAGAGCCTGGGTACTTTTTTCCCCAGAACGTTTCTCATCAGTGTAAACAAAGACTGTTGTGTATTTGTCACTCTGCCGGTGCACATATATACATATGTCAGCTGCTTTACCCAAATGTTTTCTCAGAAGGTAAGTTTGCCAAAAATGGCTTGTGTCAAATTTACTGAGTACTGTAAATATTTGAAGTCCGCCCATAAATTCAGCTTTGTGTCAGCATCTTTCAAAACTTGTTCTTAAAACAACACACAGACATTTTATTTCAAAAGCAAAATTTAGTCCACTTAAATTTAAAGGTGGGACACAGATATTCTGCTAGCTGACCAGTAATAACAAAACTACAATTTTATACCATTACCTGTTGTCTTTCCCTGGATACATCTGAGTATATTCAACTCTGTATTTTTTGGCAAAAAGCATGAAGGCATTCATTGGTCTTTTGCACTTGTTTGGAGAAGTGGCACTCACAGTACTTGCAGTCCCTGAGCTGTGGCTTTTGCCAGCTTTGTTGTACAAAGAATTGGAGGAAAGATGTGACGATGCAGTAGACGCACAGTTTTTACTACTGCATTCTGATCTCTCAGCATCTTGATTGTTTGATCCTCCGCAAGATAGAGAAGCGCGACGCTGGCGAGCCATGCTGCTTAGCACATAAACTGCAGAGGAATCCATTGGTGTAAAATCATAACTACAAGAAAAAGACATATCATAAAATGATCAAGTAATTTTCATGTAAAATCCCTAAATAGCTGTTCACTCTTCATCTGTACTACACTTCGAGTATTCTGGTCTCTTTTGTGTGACATAATGATTTGTGTTTGATGCAGATGTCAGTGTGAAAAAAAAAAACCACCAAAACTTTGCAGATGAATTAAGAGTTTTTCCAATGTGATGGCGGACTGCAACTTTGCAAGGTCTGCTGTGTACTATCAACTCCCCAGCTGTATATCAATTAATTATACACTGTCTCCAAATTTCATCCTCTTTTGAAATATGCTTCCTTCTTTCTGCTTCTGTCCTTACCATAAATCAAATCTGGTCAGTGAATGATAGGTACTGAAAGGGACAACTGATGTGGGAAGAGTAAGTGTTGAGTTCACTTGCAAATATATATTAATTACAAATATGAAACCACTAAATTAAAATAAACTGTATTATATACACTATGGTATAACTAACTTCTTTAGGCAGTTAAATGCATATTATTTTACAGACAAACCTTCCACTGAGATTAAAAAATTGTTTAAAGACCCACGATGTTGCATACTATTTGATTCAAAGCTGACAAATGTCTGCCCTCTAGCGACAAAAATGTGAGATTCCTCGATATTTCAAAGTATTTCAACAGCTTAGATGAGTTGCTTCCATACAATTTAGACCTCCAAACACTATAAACTGTTCTAATTTTTTGTTGACCAACACCTACAATTAACCTCTAACCACTACAGAAGAAGTTTAATTCCACAGAATATTTGTTATCATCTCCAGGTGTGTGCAGATCAGTCTGGGAACCACAGACTATACTATCTTTAGCATGCTATATGGGGAAAACACACTTGCAAAGGTGCTACTCGATCATAAATCTAAACCACCAAGTTACCACCACAAAATAAACATAAAATGTATATAACTCTAAGGCTCTGCTCACCCACTGCTCAATGTGCCTAAATTTATGGCAAAAATAAGGGCTTTGAAGAGTTTTTTTTCTGAACACAAAGAAGAACTACTAGCAAGGAAAGACTGCAAGTGGTAGTCCGGCCTCCATCTGCAAAGGCAGCTCCTTTCTGTGGGACAGAACCAAACGCAAGGGTGGAGCCTGAAGGGTTGCCTCCAAAATCCCTTAGAAAAGTAAAAAGCAACAAAGAAGGGATAACGCCGACAACCTTGCAGGCAAGTTCACAAGACAATGAGAAAGGACCTCTCTGTTCTACAAATAGTCCAGCACCCTCCCTATTCCTAATCTTCTTCCCACAACACAGCAACAGGATTTTGTTTTTTAACTCTTCTGTCCTGTTAACCACAGGTGCTGCTGCACGCTCCTTTCTTAGTGACTACTCCCTTCTGCCCAGAAAGAGAGACAAAGAATTTGAAGTGTCCAGGCAGTATTCAGCTGGGCTGCAGGATGAGTAAGGAGCCCCAAGTCCAATTTCTTCAGTGAGATGTAAATATAATGATTCTAACAGCTCTCTACATATGCAGTTCAGAATAGAAGTTAAGAAGAAGAAAAAAACGCAGACAGCAAATGAGTGCAGACAAGCAATTTGAACTCACTCTCTATGCCAGACTGAAATCATACAAGAGCTCCTAGGGCTTGAACTGCAGACAGCCATTTTAAATTCATTTTTTCTATTGTAAAAAAAAAAACCAAAAAGCAACTGGACTAAAAACCAGATGCTAAAAAGGAGCTAACATCATAGGAGAAGATGGATTCTACTAAACCTAGGAATCTCAAAATAGTATAGAAAAATTTTTATGAGTAATATTATTTTCTTAGAATCTTAGAATAATTTATGTTGGATGGGACCTCTGAAGGTTATCTGGTTGAACTTCTTGCTCAAAGCAAGGCAAACCTCGAAGTTAATCAAACTCTGAAGTTAGGTAAGTTTGATATATTGGAAAAGAATCACAAAAAGCAGAATATATAAAAATAAGAAGAACTAATTGTGAAAGTACTGTATTCTAAAGCCATAGCACATGCATTTATTGCTAAGAAACTGCTTAGATAATTCAGATACATAGCTGCATATGAAGCACAAGTTAATACCTGGCAGACATACTATTGTGGGGAAAACTGTACTAGGTTTTTCAAACATAACCCACTTTACCTGAGGAATTCATACAGATAATATATATGTATTTTTACTGCTTTATCCAATCTGGCTTAAACTATCATAAAAAGGGGTTGAAAAGTTCTTTCACTCCAAGGTACTACTTTGCAGTTTAGCAGAGCACATAATTACACAGCTTTCCTAGTATTCAGTCTTCATTTTTCCCCTCTCATTTATCTTGTATTACCAAAAGTATTCTCTTTTCGCTCTACATAATGCTTCAAATTCTTGTAGACTTAAGGTGCCTACTCATTAAATACAAGAACCACTGAGGCCACTTTATCCAAAAATTACCTTTTAAATGTATCAAAAACACCTGAATCATCAAAGTTAATGGCATCAGGGTGTCCAGGAGGTAGACACAGATCTCCAAGATGCATTTCACAGCATGGAATGCCATGCTGTACCACAGTCAAGCTTGGATAAAAAGATGACCAACCTGAAGTGGTAAAGAGTTAAATTAGACAAACGGCCAGACAATCTCTCTAGTTCTTAATTGGAGCAATCCTATATCTCTAAATGGTATCATTTTATAAAAAATGCTCTGATGTCGTTTCTTTCACCCAAAAGAAAAATCAGAAACACTTACTCAGGGAATTCTTACCGCAAATAATTTATTTTTATCACAAGTAAAATCTTATTCTAGCAAAAAAAGTAATCAAAACTTGGAAACTTTTATCATCAGAAGTTTCATGTTTAGCGAGTGAGAAAAGCCTCCTTTATTTGCAGCTTTCCTTTCTCCCCCCAATTTTTCTGCTCTCCTGAGCTCCATTTATATACTTGATCAAATCTTGCCTTAAGAGATATGCAGTATTTCTGTAGCTTTATAGCTTTAGTTTTGTTTGTTCAAATTCCAGATTTCTTTACAAAGATAGTAAATTGATTCTACAACACCGCTTTTATCAATTTCTTGAGCAACATGGGATGCCAATGAAATCTGCAACCACTTTCTAAGAATATTTTAATATACAACCAAGTATCCTTGCAGTATTTCATACCTTTATTTTTAACATAAAAAGGATGATCAAGTCTGCATTCCACTGTCAGCAAGCCATCTTCCACTGTGCCAGGATCAAAAGTCAGCTTCAGCACTGACTCACCAAAGGAAATGCTTTCTTCATGAGAAATCAACTTCAAACCATCGGAACCATAGCCCTGTAAATGTACGTACAGTTCAAAATTTTCCCCCCAAAAAAGCACATACCTGCATATACTGTAGGTGTATATTCATCATCTTACATTATACTAAAAAATACCAACATTCTAAGTGCTCTCGCTAGAAATGAACAAAGACGATGTAACATTCAAAACATACCTAAATGAATTCAGTTCAATTGCTTTATAGCAAGATACTCAAATAGTACAGTTATCAGCTCTAGACAAGTTTAGTATAAACCTGTCTTCCTGAGACAGTAATTAAAGGCACAGGGATAACATAAGAAACTAAGTACTTCCTACAGGTATTGAAATGAATTTATTAGAACTAACAGCTACCTTGTAAGGACTCACTGGGAGATTTTCCTCTTTTCCACAGCTTTCAGATCTTGCAAAATCTTCAACATCCTGCCATTCTTTATTGCGTCCTTTATGAAAGCACAAACGAGAGCCTAAAAGATTTTTTCAAGGAAAAAAAGAAAAAAATATTAGCGTTATGTAAAAGAGTCTGTGTTACCAACAACAAAAAAAAAAAAGACAAGACAAAACAAATACTTATTTGATGATACACGTTCTTTTACCTTTTACCTTTTTACCTTTTTACCTTTTTACCTTTTTACCTTTTTACCTGTTACCAACAACAAAAAAAAAAAAGACAAGACAAAACAAATACTTATTTGATGATACACGTTCTTTTACCTTTTAGAAAACAATGCCAAACAGTTGAGGGCCAGGAATGGCACCATCCTAAATCATCATCATCTGAAAGTGATGACATGCAGAAAATGCCAGATTCTGATTCACTATTCGCCTATTAAAAAAAGCAAAATGGTGTTGATATTTTTCTGCCGAAGATTTTAGGGATGGTCTTATATTTAGACACATTCTCTAATTTGCATCTGTGTCATCATTTTGCCTTAAATACTAACAGGAATGTAACATGAAGACAAAGATTCAAGGAATGCAGTAAATGTGAATGGAGTATTTTCATCTCCTTTTCTTAAAATGTGCCATCCTGAAATTCTTGGGTTTCATTCTCTGAGATTCCTTTCACACCTCTGGATTATCTTATGCTTAGGTGCAAGCATTTTACAAGCTATCATTCTTTGGTCATCCACAGAACCACTCAAAGCACACGTTACTCTATGGTCAAATCACTGGAAAGCTGCAGGGCCAAGTTGGTTCTAGATAAATCACTGGGAAAAACTCAGTGTCTTTAACAGACAAGCTTCACACACACATCAATATGCAGGAAAGGGAGAAGCAGGACTGACAGCTTTTGTGCGTCTAAAAGGAGATGGTTCCGTATTTCCTTTTCTAGACAGCAAACAAGTTAATACAATTTTTTTAAGCTTGCCATAGAAGGAACTACAAGAGAAGCAGAGCCTTCTTAGAATGTGATCTCTTCACAAAAATGTGGACTTTATGATGTAGCACTACAAGCCTACTGTGTTGGGTAAAAAAAAAAAGTAACAAAAAATCTAGCTTAAATAGAAATGGTATTAGAACTAAACAGATGATTTTTTTAAACTAGTTTGTCTTTTCAAAAAGCTTAACCCATTACTCATGCATCTTTATTTATTTCAGAAATGTTTCAGAACAACTCACCCTTTCATGTCTAACTGGTGTTTCATCCAAATCATTCTTGGAGAAGTTAGGATCATTCTTTGAGGATCCTGGTGGAGGACGTGCATAGGAATGTAAACTTTTGCTTGTAGCTATTATGTGAACAGGAGATGATCTACAATAGAAAAATGTATTTCAAAATATCTCACACTAAGACAACACAAGACTTAGCTGCCATTACTCTAAAATGCTTTTATTTAACAAATATTTCTGTTTGCATGAGCTGAATACCAAATAAACTTCCCACACACCAATATTCAAATGGGATGATTATAGGCTGCAAGCTCAGGCAAAGGGAGTATTTAGCGTAACTCCTGCATAGCTTCTATATACCACCCAAACGACGGTACTACCTCTACATCAGCATCTCCTTGTCACAATGCTGAAGTTTTTACAAGTATCTTGAAGTGAATACCCCACTCTTAGAGTACATAAAGACATGTGCTCTGTCCTAAGGATTAAATCCCAACTGCATTACTGTTAACAGTACTGCACTTAATTTTCTTATTATAAACCTAAGACCAAAGCCATACAATAAAAGGTGAAGCCCAGGAATTTCTAAGATCCCACACTGCTTCTCACAGCCTTATGGAATTTACAGATCACAAATCTGAAATAGTATCAATACAAAATACATTGCATTAAATTTCCAATTAGCGCTATTAAAAAAAAAATCTGAAGTCAGCGCACTAGTAAAGTATTAAGAATTTAACATAACAAATTCATCTTCATTTTTCATCTGCTGCTTCACATGAGGTAAATGCTCATGATTTCTGAGCCTTCTGTGGTTAGGCAATGTCCTTATAACATCCTACCTCATTCGTGGCTGGCAATTAAGCAGCTTTTGCAACAGGTTCTGAAACGAGTCCTGTGCAATCTTCCGCAGAAGAATAAAGTTACTATATAGCAAGATCAAAAATGGGGCTCCAGTTCAAAGTCAGAGGGTGTGAAGAGTGAAGGAAATGTTTCTGGACACATAATATCACAAATCTTAAAGAGTTCAAAATTGAAACAAATGTCAGTACCTGTTATAAAAAGAGCACTGCATCAAAGGACTCTGAGGACTTGTGGCTATATTTGCTAATTCTGTCAACCAGTTCACCCCATTCTCACAAGAATAAGTACTTTCTGAATTGCTGTTTGAGGTATGTTGGTTCCATGAAGGCCTTGAACATTCCTGGTGTGAAACATCAGCACCAAGCTGAAAAAGTGCAGGTGGGGTAGAATCTGTCTGCACAGCCTGTAGTTCAGGAAGATCATCTACAAACAAATGCACAAATTACCATAATTATACCCATTGATAAAGTCTAGTTGACACCAAACCTTGCAAGTAAAAATCAAAAAGGAACCACAATGAAGTAACTAACTTTATTTTCTCATATCACAATTACCAACATTTCACAAACCCTATTCATAATACTGACAAAATGGCCACAGAAATAATCACATCTCTAGTCTATTATACATTCATACAAGCAATTTAAGAAAAACATTAAGTAACCAGATAAAAATATAGTTCTGGTTTTAAAGTTTTTACTAGACTGACTAATTTACACGGAATTGTACTGCAGAATTATGCAAAAGTAGCAACATGCTTCACTAAAACACTAAAACATTCAACAAAAGGCAACTAAATTAATCTGCCCTAGCAGGTGTGACACTAAAAATTATCAAGATCAGGGGCTGTACAAGCTAAAAGTTTTCCATGTTTCCACCAGGGAACTGGAATTAAATAACTCAGAAGTCATGAAAGCTGGGTATACAGCCTGGTAGGGGTGAATTCCTATCAATAATCTACACGTTTCACATGTTATACAGGATAGCAGAAGTGAGCCCAGCTTGTTAACAAAAGTCTATGTTACAAGCTTTCATGTAACAAAGTACTGTTATTCTTAATCACTCCATGACGTCAATTAAATGTGTTAATATTTCATTGATTATATCAATACTTTCTAATGTACATGCTATTTTTCTCCAATATATAAGAACTGAAGTTAAATGTTCCTCTAGCCCAGAATCTCTATTTGCAGCTGATCTAAAGCAGCATCATTTCCCTTTAGGAGGAGCTCTTGAGCTTTCTGTTTGTTATTCTTGTGCCAAAAAAAGCTCTTCTGGAGATTAAGAGCAGAAATTTGTAGCTCTGAGTTCAAGAACACATTTAAGTCAACAAGCCAGTGTATCAGAACTGGAAATGGGTTAAAGGGAAAAGTGACTGCAAAATAAGACCTTCAGATGTCACAATTCATTGTCATATTTCCTGCCCTACTTAAGTTAAAAATCAGTAATCTCATTCAGTCAGGTTCCAGTAATTTCACTATAGGAAAAATACAACAAACTTCAGAACTTGGCTCCTTCTGAAAAAGTCATGTTATTTACCAAGTTCCATGTGTTCATCACAGGATGCATATCCAGGAGAAGAGGGCAGGTTTTCATTACACTTCAGCAACTCCAGTGACTCATTCATCCCTGAAGTTCTCTTGTCCACTACCAGAAGGAGTTTCTGAACTGCATTAGGCATTTGATTTGTCTTCACTTCCCACACCATGTTAGGATGCTCCAAAGTATCTGACTTTAAAGAGACAGAGGTTAAAAATTTGTATACACATAAATTGTTTTAAGTTGCATCTGACAGGCTACTTCATTACCAGAACCCTAAACCCTCCATAATCTGTTGAGAATCACAGCATAATTTAGCTTGAAAGGGACCTCTAGAGATTATCTGGTACAACCCCTGCAGAAAGCAGAGCCAGCTCTGAAGTCAGATGAGGCTGCTTGGGACCCTGGCCACTTGAGTTTCTAGTATCTCAAAGGATGGAGATTCCCTGACACTTCCCAGGAACCTGTTCCAGTGACCACTCTTGCTGTAAACAAGTTGTTCCTTACGCACCATTTGAACTTCCCTTGCCACAGCCTGTGCCCACTGTCTCCAAGAGTCTGGGGTCATCTCCTCAACCACCACTCAAGCCAAGGTAAACAACATTCACTTGGTACCCTGAGCCACGCATCCTGTCACAGCAGGCAATCAGACGGGTCATACAAGATTTGCCTTTGGTTAATCCATCCTGGCTATTCCCAGTCACCTTCTTGCCTTGTACGAGCCAGGACATGGCTGTAGGAGGATCTGTTCCACAATCTACCTGAAGGCTAAGGTTAGGCTGACCAGCCTGTAGTTCCCCCACATCCTCCTCCTTCAAGCCAGGTGTGACGTTTTCTTTTTTTCCAGTCATTGGGAGCCCTCCCGCCACCAAATCCACTGCCTTTTGGAGACCATCCTCACAATGACACTGGCCAGCTCCCCGTGACGCATCCTATCCGGTCTCACCGACTTGCGCATGGCTGGCTCACGCAACTGGCCTGCCCCTAACTTGCTCTTCCTCTACCGTAGACACACAAGTACCTCGCTCCGTCAGACGCGTGTTGCTAGGCCCAGGGACTCGAGGAACCTGGAAACAGGCCTTGCAAATAAAGACCAAAGCAAAGAAGATGTCGTCCTCAATCTGTTGACATTAGGTCTCCTACGCCATTTAGCATCAGGCCCATGTTTTCCCTAGTCCCCCTTTCACCACTGGCGTATCCACAGAAGCCTTCTTCACTGCCCTTCACACCCCTTGCTATCTCAACTCTAGGTATAGTCTCAAACACATTTGACTGCTAACATCCTTAACTGCGTTGTAAACGGAAAGAAAGGGAAGCCTCTACTAGTAGATTTCACTGCAGTTTCATTTCCCCAAATCCCAATACATTTATACCAAAAGAAGTACTTTAAATCATCTTCAGCAGTCAGAGAACTGTGTGATTATTCTACACAACCACTACCTCTAAAAGCTGGAAAACAAGGTTATCCAGCCTTTAGTAATTTGGTTATCTAGTGTTTTTTTTCAGATAATGATGAATTAAAGCTACCATAACATGATTACCTTGTACTTTAATGAAGTGTCATTGGAAAAGTAATCGGAGTCCCTCACAAAAGAGCAGAAAACACAGCTCAGTAAGAAAGAAAATCTGAAAAGCCTACCACATGCATGTCCACTAAGTAAGCTATCATGGACCACATTAGAGAAATACAAACAATAGCTAAAAAGTCTAATATTTTCATATGAAACAGTAAGCCTATTGTCCTAGAAGTTCCCTTAGTATAATGCATAAAAAGCCATCTGTTAGTAATTATGAAAAAAAACCAGCTTTATTTTAATAAACAGTTAAAAGGTATTGTGTGTATACAGCCAACATTAACAATATTCCACGTTTTTACTCATTCTATGAATTAGTTTCATTCATTTTGCAGCTTGTCCTGTACATAATATAGTTCAGACATAACCCTTTGAATTACGTACTGGCCCTACGAGAAGAGGCCTGACCTAATCAGTATATTTTTTTTTACTGGAAAATTTCTAACCTTCTCATTTCCTAATCTTTCAAATACATGCAGAACTTACATAAACTTGCATTCCAAACATAAAAAGATGTTCGATTCTACTGAAATGGCACTACTACAAAAACCACAACAGTGTAATTCTGATTTTAAGGAGGTGGAGAGGGAAGGTAAGAGAAATGAGAATATACAATCAAATAAACTATCAATAGTGTGTATATTTCACCTCTAAGAAGCATCTTTAATGCAAATTATTCCTCTGTTACCCACGAGGGACAGTAAAATTACAGAACACCACGAGAGCAGAAGGCTCAGTCATTTCTGAACAGAAAAATCAGACCTCAGTAGCACAGGTCAGGACCTTGATGACTGTCTCCAAGTAACCAACTCTGAAAAGCCACTCCTTGTTTTTCTGGCTTGTCTACATCCTTCCTTTCCCTCCTTCTGCCTTGTTTTTCCCTCTGTTTTTTTCTCTCTTCCTTTCCCATTTTCTTGCCAAAATGAACAAGCTAACTTATTTTGGGAATGTTACCTTCTCCTTCCTTCCTGCCAGCTGCCAAGATTTGAAAGTACCTGTCCTGGTATCCCAACACACTAAAGGTCAGAGATAAGGTGCAGATACAACGTGCTAGTCTGACAAGAAAGATACTTGTTTGAGAAATGAATTGTTCTTCCAAGTCACAAGAATTTCTCTAAACCAAAGCCACCCGTGTACAAAAGCCAAAAAATCCTCTAACAAATGAATTAAAAAGAAAAACAAAGTAAGTGCCCAACTTTACTTTTCAATTTTTTATTCTGCTTGATTAAAGCCTGCTTTGGACATCATGTGCTTCTCTTGTCCTCAGCCTTTCAATCTTTTGGAACAGTAAGGGAAATGATCATTAATTAGCTTGTAAAGATTTTTTTTTTTCAATTCAACTTCATGTTCAAAACTTGTTGCGTTTTGATGTTTTCTAGAAGTATGCTTCACAGGACTATAATTACTGCCATTTTCTTTAGACGCTACATGACTTTATGAATTTGTGCTTTAAAATAAGTCAATTTGTCATGCTAAAACAAGTAGCAATATTAACAAAGGGCTTTATTAATTAAACCATGTCTATTTTTGAGGGACAAAAATAAATCCAGAAGTAAATAAAGACTGCGGCTG
>NW_008825150.1:323760-324339 GCF_000699105.1 Pygoscelis adeliae
TGGAAATGCTTCCCGTGGTTTTCCTTCTGCTATTTGCCTTCCTTCCCCCAACCTACCACCCAAGTCTCAGGCAACGTCTATGCCTGCAGCAGTTCACCGGATGGAGTTTAATACGGAGAACAGCTTCTCCAAGCAAAACACGACATGCTGGCAAGACTGGATCTACACCAGGGACTTTTATTGGCACAGCTGCTTTGATCACGGATCCTCGCTCCACATCCCCGACCCGCACAGCTCTGTGCCAGAAAAACGCTGCTGAAGCACAGCCTCAGAGGGGCGCAGAACGCGATTCACCATGTTTTTGCCAAGACGGCCTTTTAGCATTACGCGGGCCGAACCGCAGCTTTTACCCAACTCCATCGGATGTCTCCCCCCGCCCCAGGAGGGCGGCGGAGGAAGCACCGCCCTCCCCACACCACGCGAAGGCCCGTCGCGGAACAAACATTACTTTGACTACATAAGGAAGATATTCACAGCAGAACTAAAGGCGCGTGAGCGCGCATCAGCATGTGACCCACGGCCGCGGGCGGGCGAGGCGAGGGCAGCCCCGTCCCCCGCCAGAGCCTCTTCCATTCCCCC
>NW_008825150.1:325804-330713 GCF_000699105.1 Pygoscelis adeliae
TCACGGCATCAGCGTGGAAAGGGTGACTGGGCCCCGGGTTGGTGCCAGCCCGTAACGATCCCCAGGGGTGGCCGGTGCCTTTCGTGATTTGCCACCAATAATTAGCGCTCGGAAACGCTGTGACGAAACGCGCCCCGCTCGCATTTCACTAAATAAAGGCTGCGGCGCGCAGAGGTCAAAGGAAGTTGCTAAAGGTCAGAGAATGAGTCGGCAGCTGCGCTCGGTGTCTGCTCCGGCCTCTTCCCTCATTTTCGTTTCATTAACAAGACCGTGGTGGTGGCTTAGGTCTGAAATGCAAGATGCTGGGGAAAAAAATAAACGATTTTTTTAAATCCATGCAGGTTTATCAAGTCTGTTGGCACCTCCCAGACATTCCCATGCATTTATTGCCAAAACAACAACCTGGTTTGATTCAACAACATTACTTCTGTTTTACTGACGAGAAACGAGGCTACAGGTACCATGAGATTTTCCCACTTGCACAGTAACTCTGGGAGATTGCAGAGGTAAGAATGGACTCCTCATCTCCTGAGGCCAAATCCTCGTGGTAAAATACATTACTATGCATGAGCCAATACAAAGCAAATACATGCACAATTCAGAAATAATTGTGCTAATAAATAAACGCTAAGAAAAGCATTTCTTCCTTGTCCTGTTTTCGACATCATCCCAATCATGTGGACGTGTCCTAAAATCCTGTATCTGAGCTTTTGTTGTAATTTGGTATCTACAACAGTTCTTAACTTTCAGGCACTCTAACATAGTTGTGCGAGAAAGTAAGAAAAAAAAAGTTAACTAGTACAATTTAAATAGAAACGGTTCCACATTTAGAGTTCTCCGCAAGCTTTGTGTCCCATGAAGCATGCTGTCAGTGGCCACTAGAGGGAATGCTGGTATTATTGTTTCCACAGGTCTACAAGGGTAATGCAGTTGAAGAGGAAAAAAAAAAAAAAAAATCACACACCCCGAAATTGTACTTGGCATCAAAGCACACTCGGTATGTAGATGTCATTGGCACATCGGTTTAAGATTTGGCTTTTCCAAGAAGTAATACTTTGCCTATTAGTAAAGTCATTGACAGCTGTAGGCACTATTTGAAGAGAGACATTATTTTCAAAAACGTGCAATATCTTCTGCAGTGTAAATTGGAAATTATTACTTTTTATACGTATTTGTGCAAGTTTAGCTTAAAAAAAAAAAAGAGTAGAAAAACCAATCCCATGTAATTTAATTAAAAATCTCCTGTGCTTAATCACATAACAAACCAACCCTTCACAGATAATTTTCCCAGTTTAAAACCACAAAAGTTACTTGAACAAATGCCTCCAGGTAAAATCTGAAAATTAATGTTGAGATTCAACTATTAAGCGACTAGACAGCTTATTATAATATCAGCTGTCTAACCCTACATCCCACAAGCTCAGGTTTTTCCTATCTTTAGAATTCAGGCTTTTCCTAAATAACTGATACATGTTTATATAAGAAAGTTTTCATGGCATCCTCTCTCTAAAATACATTTTTTAATAAATTGAAAACTGGCGAACAAGGAACCATCTTTTTTACACCACAATAAAATTAACTTTAAAGCTGCGTTCCTTCCTCCCCTTCCCCTTTCTCTTTTGATCTCCCGTTTACACATCTGAACAGCCTTTAGGCTCTTTGGAGAGACACCCAAGCTTCTTGGGTTTTTAACGAATTTTGCTGTGGCCCCAGCATTTCCAGACTGAGGCTTGCCAGAAGATGTCTCCATTCTGCAAATAGGCTACTCTGGTTGCGGTACAGCCACTTGCAAGGTAAAACTCAGTTTACTTTTCTGAAAGCTCTGTCTGCTGCAGTATGGAAGGTGGAGAGCGCAGAGGCTGGATCAAGCAGCTACAGAAGATACGAAATCCTGTCTCAAGCCCCATCAGATTCTTCAGGAAAAGAGTGTTGGCCTAAAGGTTCGTACCTTGTTATGGACTACATTTCCATCCCACTATGTATTTTTTCTACCCAAAAGGAAAAGCATTTTTCCCAAACTAAATGTTAAATCTATTTGCTGTGAAGGTTCACAGTTCTCTACAAAAAACTTAGGCATGAGTGTTAGGTGTGAAGCCCAGTCCTCTGAGATCCACTGGCCCAGATTCCAGATACAGGTCTAGACAAGTAAATACCGTTGCTGAATGAGAGCCTCGATACCATACTTACCATCTATGACGTACCCAGAAAGCACAAAAATATGAACCCTACCTAGGACTGAGATTAAAATCTTGTAAAGATGAGTGTCTGAATTGTTTTGAGATTCTAAAAACAGACACATAACAGCTGTCTTATTTTCAAATCTACCTTTTCTCCTTTGCATACGGTAAATTAACATTTACTCAGTGAGGATACAAGAGAAAATGAGTAAAAGGACAGGTAGTCCATGCAGTAGATGGCAGCAGGACACATAAAACTGTATCAAAGCTCACTTACTAACCCCCTTGGTTGAAGTCAAATATGTATCTTCTAAATTTCAGAATTAAGATTATGTCAATGCCATACTCCTTGCTCTGTATGCCTAGTCTCTAATTAAATCATTACTCCCCCTTCACACACCCTACCTCGCCTTACTCCATGCCCAAAAATGAATTGGTGCTCAGAGAATGAGTCAATACTGCGTAAGACGGACACTGTTGGTAGCTTTGCTGATTCAGTTGCTTCTGCTGTTGTAAGAGAGGTAGAAAATACAGTGGGGGATTGGGAAGCGTTAGTTTCAGTTCTTGTCACATTACAGATGGCTACCAAGGAGCACAAAATAAGCAGGAGAGACTACACAAACAGAAAATGAAGATACAGAAAAATTTGCAGCCTAGCTATTTACCTCTTAAAATTGCCAGCCACAAAGTTAAGAAACCACAAGGTAGTTTTTAAAAATGCGTAATATTACAGTCAAGTCATATTAGTAAAATACAGATTATATATGGGGTTTGTTCCTCTCTCTACTTGTAATCTCTCCTGTCCAAAGCCAATGTCCTGTCCTGCTCTTACGACACAGCTGCTACTGCTTACTCTTTGAAGTACAGCATACCATTATTTTAATTCTGCTGCAGGAGCTTTCACATCTACATGTAGACATCCACCCTCAGTAATTAACTAAATACTCCCCAGAGCAACCCTGCTCACCAGAGCTTCCACTTCTACCCAACGCGGCAGCCTCTGTTCTGCAACCATTCTGCCAGTCCCTCTCACAATGACTTCTGTATCTCCTAAAGCTATTCCTACTCTTTCTCTCTTCTCACAGCCTTTTGTGGCTAGCTGCAGTGGTGGCTGGCTCTCTCCACCTTCCCAACGACAACTCTAGGCATGCCACCCCCACATTTCACCTCTTTAATCTCCTCACATGCCGTTGGGAACGCAGAGCAGAGGAACAGAGGACTTGCTGCTCCCAGGAAAGATCTTTTTTCTTGAGTGCTAGAAGGGAAACGCCACTTGCCTCCTGCAGTGGTTCAAGTTGGGGACAAACAGAACAAATAACAGACCAGAGAGGTGGGTTTTTTTTTCCAAGACAGGTCAGGAATTAATGAGAAATTTATTTCATTGTCATTATGGCACAGATTCCAGTTTTAGCTAAACTTTTATCACCTACAAAGGTAGAGCAAGACAAAAAATGACAATAGGATCAGGCAAAAAAAAAAAAAAAAAGACCTGACACATCAAGAAGCAGTCCAGAAGAGTGATAAATAAGAAAACCCTCTATCCCAGCTCAAAGCTTGCAGAAAAACAAGTCAAGAAGAGACTACAGATGATCTGTAGGTTCCCTCTATGCTGGTTGGTAAATTAAAATGCCAGGGAGTGTTCCTGGGCACTGGAATACAATCATCTGTACTCTAATCTTTTTTAGAATAGCCCTGGCATAGTTTTTGCATGGGCCAATAGCAAATAATTTTTGGATATGGTTTGGGAGCTACCATAGGCCAAGGACTATTCTCAGTTGGCCATCTGCGTATGGCCACCCCATACGGAAAGCTGGGAAAAAAGCTTATAAGGCAGCTTATAAATAAGCCCACTCAAATACTGGAAAATAGTATGAATGTTGGCCATTCAGTGCCTCAGTACTAGCAAAGAGTCTCAGGCACATAAAATTTCCTACTATAGATGTAACCATACAGACGCAGCCAAAAACTAAAGGTACAGTAAAGCTAAGGTTGCTTAAGATAGTCGCACCACCTGACTCCACAAGGACAAAGAAACAAAGAGAAAAAGAAGATACAGCTTGGTGATAAGTTGGATGGCTTTTTCCAAATAAGACATTTATCAGAACTGAGTTTCCAGCATCTTCAGAGATGTGGGGGAGCAGGTCCCAGAGGCTTGCTCAGCTGCCAGGGAATTAGTCCTCCACAGAGAGACTTGGACAGAGCATTATCCTTTCCCAAAACTTCATAGCTGCTCAGCTAAAAAAATTCAGTACTCTCAAAGAAGAAAGGACAAAGTATTCATACCATGCCATGATGCTATTTTCAGGCTGTCCTAATTTCATTTACCTCAATTAAAAAAAGGCTGAGTCAGCAGATACTGTCAAAATGGCCTAGTACAACCTAGTGTCAGAGTTTTTCACACAGTTTGACTAGGCACAGTTTCTTTTATGAAATAGTTTGGCCCTTCTCTCTTCCCTGTTCCCCCATACATACATATACCTCTGCCAGTCCTAAGGAAGAAGCCCTACCCATGGTATTCACACAGCCATTGCAACACCGTTACTGCACTCCAGCTCAGCTTGATTTGCCATCGTAGAAGGGACAGCGATGGGAGAAAGGGGATGAGAAAGGGAGTCACTGCCCAGTCAACCAGACCACTGCATCCCAGCACGGACCCAGCCAGTCACTCCACTTGCCTTACATCCCCCTACTGCCGCTGGCTCTTCACCTGGCTGTCAGAATAACGATAATTT
>NW_008825150.1:330758-341182 GCF_000699105.1 Pygoscelis adeliae
CGGGGTGAAGGAAGAGACAATGTTAACGTGGTTTTCTTCTGGCTTTTCATATCCTACCAAGATTATTCAGCTTCCCTTCAGTCCATGAAGTGAGAGTGTCCACCCTGTTAAGCATCCTTCTGAGCCAAAAAGTAGATTAAGAACTTGGAAACAGCCTTGGTATATACCTGAAGGAAATCCAACTCTCAGAATAATTTGAAAATGATCCTAAATTTTGTAAGACAGTCAACAGCACAGATCTGTACCTACTCAGCATACAAAGAGGCAATTCCTCCCAGAGAAAAGGGCAGTAATACTTATTTGAAGACTACAGACACAGGAAAGTGTCTTAGAAACTAAAAAAAAAAAAAAAAAAAAGCACCTATAACCATCATATGTATGAATGGATAAAAAGAGCTTTGAATGAACATAACTTTAGCAAGAGCATGTAGGAATGTCCATGCTGTGGCAAACTGGCTTTCAGCAAAGCACTTTGTTCAGCAAAAGCGTCTGAAAAAAAGATGACTAGGAATTTGATGTGCCAGGTTTGTGAAGGATGACCAGCAGATACTGATTTTGCACATCTGGGAACTCTTGATATTGAAAAACAATAATGCTTGCCATGGAAAGTGTGTCATAAACCACAATATGACACAAATCTTGACATAACTGATCCCAGAGTCACCTTATGGAAAGCTTAAAGCACCAAACATTTTAAACAAAACAAAACAAAAACTCCAAAACCAAACCCACCATTCCAGCAAGGACCAGAATAGCCTTTACTGAATGGTCTTATTTGAAGACTACAGACACAGGAAAGTGTCTTAGAAACTCAAAAAAAAAAAAACCAACGCACCTATAACCGTCATGTGTATGGTTTAGTAAAGACCGGAATAGTCTTTACTAAAAGACAACACAAGGAAAGAAGATGGAGTGATAGTTGTTCAGGTTGTAGATGGTTTCACAGTGCTCTTTCACAGCTTTGTCCCCAAGATTTCCACAGTCTCTTCTGGACCTCAAACAGGAGATCCAGAAGAGAATGATTTCAGAAGTGTTTATTCCAGATGAACTTGAATGAAATCTCATGAAGCACAAACAAATGACATTTAAAAACTGACAGCATCAGCACGAGGACCAAGGAAGCTTGCTTTCCTCAGGGTTTGTGTCTTGTGATCAACTGAGGGCTGCGGTCAAATTTTTTCCCATGGTTAAGGCATTTGTAAACATTTGCTGCCATGTGGATTCTCTTTTGCTTAGTAACATGTGAGCCCATGAATGCCCTCTCGTACAGGATTTCTCTCAGGCTTTTCTCTCTTCACCCAGCAGGGCATATTTTCAAACTCATTGGAGCATTTATTTATTTTTTTTCCTCTTTAGAACTTAGCCATCTGTCAAATTCATTTAAATCATCTGCAGAATTATAAATCGCTGGTGAGGATGTGGAGGGAGGAGAGAAACAAACTAACACATACGTGCCAAGTAATTACCAAAGTCCCGTTCCTTTAGTGACCTGACTACAAATAAGGACGATAAAAATATTTATTAACAGAAGCATCAGGTAATCTAAGTATGGACACAGACAGTCTCATAAGGTAAACATGACATAGTATTGTTTACAATTATTAGAACTATCTACCTTTTTTTGAAAGGTCATTAAAAATCAGTGACTTGGTATGATTTCCTTCTTAGGATGAACACTTGCCATGTTTATGACATGAAGACTAGCATGTTTGAAGTGTACATATGCATAGATTCAGGAGGAATCCTAAGTGCTGAATGATGAAGGATATAATGATTTGGACGAAACTTACAAAGCAGCAATTTATTACCGTTGGTTAAACCCCCCCGAATTCACCAGGAAAGAAAATGCCAGAAATCATCCAGTCCCCAAGAGCAACACAATAAAACTGCTGCAACATGAAGCTGTACTTTGGAACTCAGAAAATCCAAAGTCTGATTATCTTAAATTTGTCACTCCACGGCTTTTTCCCAGCTAAAAACTACAAGCAAATCATCAAATACAAAGTAGCTATGACAATTACCACACCAACATGTCATCTATTCTGAGTAGATAGAGCATCTGCATAACATCATTTATGAAAATCAACATGAAAGTGTTAAGGATTATGAATGTTTTAATAAATGAATATAAATAGGTCACTTGTAACTTCATGATAATGGAATTAAAACACAACAATATCAATAAAAGTAGATTTTTTTTATATATAAAAGTGTCATTTATTGTAAGGAAACTTTAAATATAACCAACAATATTGAAAATACCATGACTGGCATTTATGGCCTTGATTGTAGTTTACTGCCATACAAGTAATTTCTAGCATTTTTCTTAATCACATCAAGCTAGTGCAAAATATAGGTAGCTTTTAGAGATTAAGCACAGAGAATGACAAGAGTGTAGATTTTGGTTACCTGATATTTCCTTCTAGTATAACAGGCTTCTCTTTTTTCCATAAATGAAAAGTACAAAGGCAAGTTATCATATGTGCAATTATTCATACCAGATTTCTAGGTTAAAAAAAAAAAAAAAGACATTTGTAAATTTTGCTCAGATCGCATTTTGTTAGGAATCTGACTTATAATTTATACCATACTGTATGATATATATTATCATATTATATAATCATAATTTCATATACAGGTATGATTATATAAATTGTCAGAACATATCACTAACTATAGGATAATAATTACATCAACATACACAAATATATGGCATTAGAAAAGTCATTATCTAAGAAGGAAAGATGATATAATTCAGGTGTTTGAAACAGGGCACAAGCAGCCTTCCTACAATTCTTGTACTATCATTTTGGCAGAACTACTGCCGACCGCCATTATGTGCACTAGCTTTCCATGTACATCAACAGATAGGTCAGTAAGCAGTATTAAAATTGGACTGTGCCTGAAATTTCCAGTCTCAGACCCTAGTAAGTAATGAGCCCTGTGCTCCTAATTAAGATGATACTCTCTCTCCTCAGTCTCCGAAGGTATCCCATGCTATTATGGCTAAAAAGACATTATTTTATGATGACCTACAGGTTTTTGAAAGCAGGACATGTTAAGCTTTAACAATGACATACTTTCCAGACTTGTGCAAAGCTTTTGAAGTATCGATCTTTCAAATTAAAAATATTTTTGTACTTCCTGATAAGGATTTTTCAAGTACAAGCTTAGTTTAGCATGGCTTTCGATATCAATCACTTCAGTAATTGAGTCTGGTCTTTGATAGCTAAGATTAGACTGCAAGAAGAGAGATATACAAAGATCATTTCATTTGAAATAGGTAAAAGATTTAACAGATAAAAAAGGTGAGATCTAAAAAACACCCCCAAAACTAAAGAACAAGCATAGATAGAGAAGACAAAATGCATAAATATAAAACAAGGGAGAAGGAAAACACTATAGGTTATGTATGATTAGGTAGAACATGACAACGATCTATGCCTTTGCTTTTAAAGCATTAAGGTTAATTTGTCAGCTGTCCTTACTCTAGACTGTACAGAATACATGTAACTAATAAAAAATGCAGTTTATTGCAAAAATATACAAGTCCTCTAAATTGCATAAGATATTACAATGTTGTGCTGAAACATGACATATTAAACAAAGAGGACTTTAAAACAAATTACAAAATGTTAAAAATCAGATTTGGGTCATGAGCGTTACACAAAATGCATTGTCATGCTTTATCTTACGATTAGTCTTGTGATTCACTACATCTGTGATAAATGCAACATAAAATCATGACAACTGTAATAGTCAAAGTAATATCTACTGTATATCTTCTGTATTAATACATATAAACACTTTGTGTGCACTAATACTTTCAACATATCACATTCAAACTAACAGTCTTTCCAGAAAAGTTGTAACCTTTTTGAAGAACAGAAGCTGGTTTAACAAGTTCATCGCATGTGGGTTTTTTGAAATCTACTCTTTAAGGAAATGCTGTGTTAAAGGACTTGATTTTTAAAGGTGCTGTGCTACTATGGGTCTTCTTAATGCCAGATGGAACCATCAATGCTAAGCACTTTCAAAAATCAAGCCCACAATTTATTAAATTCCTATTTTGTTTACTAGTATTTCCACTGTAATAAGTCCAAAAAAATACCCCCAAACCCACTCTTAAAATCACAGAAAATGCTTGGCATCTATAGGAAGAGAGACAATTTCTCAGTGGAGTAACCACTACTGTGCTATATTCTCATAACAGATCTTGTTGCTCCCATCTTTAGTTCATGCACTGGGATCGGCAATGTCCATGTTTGTTCCAAACAGAGCAACTAGCTGCTCTTCATAGTTTGCAATGTTTCTTTTCAGAATTTCCATACAAGGTCCCAAAAGCCTTTCAAATGCCTGCACATCCATAACTAAGATAAAAGGGGAGAGAAAGAGAAAGAATATAACGTGCTCGTCAGTTGCAGACACTAATCTTGGTGTTTATGACATCATTTAAAATTTTACATTGGAATAACAGGACAGATACTACTGAGGCATATACTTTGTTTGCACAGAAGACAACCACTTACCATAGCAAAACCAAGATCAACCAACACATTGCTGTCTTGAAACTTCATAAACAAACTTAGCATTTGCTGCGTTTCTTATTTTGAAAATATTTTCACATTAAGATTTACGTGACCCAAGAGCTGCTGAAGAGGTCTGGAGGGGCCTGGATTCCTCCACAGAATACAGTTTCAAGACCCTTGCGATTTCAAGAAAACACATCCTTTGCTGATGTTGTTGGCTGTATTTGGAGTCTAACTTAGCATATTTCCTTGCTGTTTTTACTTGTTTCCACCGACAGTGGAAATTGTCATAGATACTTATTTCCCAGCAAACGTATGAAAAGTTGGAGACAGTAATTCACATGCAATGTCAGTGTGTAGCCGACCAGAATATTTTCTTTACCTGATCACGTAATGTTATCCTCTATAGTTTTAGCCAATAGGTCAGGGAGGAAACTTCATACTTCAACCAGCTTCCAACCTGGTGGCCTGTAGTGTCTTGGTTCCTGAGAAAAGTTCAAGATCTCTGCTATTTGCAAAGTGCCAGAGATCTTAGTGACTCACTCATACTGGGTAATGACACACTTCCTCACCACTGCCTCTTACTCTTTCCTCTCTATCATCTTTGATCTTTATTGCCTGATCATCTCTGTGTGTTTGGAGATAAGGATTTTTAAAAATACCTTTATAAGTAAGCGAGAAACTTTTTGGCTACTGGCTTGGTAGTCAAACTGTCATTCAAGAATGCCAAATCTGTCTTTGCAGTTTACAGTTTTCCCATAATTAGATACAAATATTTAGGAACTAAACATCAGACCATGAAAAGCAATGGATGCGAAGGGTTGTCTATGAGCACAACTGCTATGGCCTTTGCTTTTCCTGTGCCTGAGGCTACAGTGTGACGGAATGATTAAATTAACAGCTGGTGAAGACAAAGAATTCGTTAAAGCTTAAGTCATGGTGATAAAACGGGACAGGATTTTTACCACAGTTATTTCTTGGATGAGAGTCAGTCTACTGAGAAAAGAAATACTTTACCTTTCTGCAGAGTATTAGACATTTATCTGATAGCTATAAATGGTTTGCAGCAATACTCTCTGTACTGTCCTGAAACAATTTTTACTTCCATGCGATCAGAGAAATGTTGGAGAATTTGTGTTTAATACCAGTTATCAATTGCAAATAATTTTTGTAGATAAATAATGTAAATAGGAATGCACGGTAATAGATGTGTGCTTAAACAGTCTTATTTGGGTAAATGTAATTAAATCTTATATTCTGGAGAAAGAGTTCACAATAAAAACAACCAGATAGATTATGTATCATTTTATATTAGATATAAAATATTATTGAACAATACCTAAACATTTGACAGTGCCAAGAGCAAATGCAGAAGCGGCTCGTGGTTTGTTAGTTACAAGAGCAAGTTCTCCAAAGTATTGTCCTCTTGAGCATCGAGCTATTTCAACTGCTCCATTCTCTTCTACATCTTGTTTACCCTGAAATATCAGGTAAAAAGACAAAGAGAAAGGAAGAGAGAAAATGAGAGAGAGATTTGCTTAACTCAGGATTGCATAAGCAAAATTAGTAACAATGCTAGTATTACTGTTTAACACTTAGAATACATCAAGATTTAAAAAAAACCCAAAAACTCTGTGGTTTAGGGATGTTTACCTTCCTTGCCATTATAATTCTTACTTCTCCAGATTCCACAATGAAAAAAGAATCAGCCAAGTCACCCTGTAGAAGAAAAAAATAAAGTGAGTAAAGGAAATGTGAAATTTCCTTCTTAGTTTCATGGTGACATTAAAATATTTGCAGCCAGTGCCTTGAAGCTCATCTTTTTGATACCTGTTGCAAAAGAAATCACTTTTAATGTGAAAACCATACTCTAGGCACATAATAATCAGAACATCTATACAGAACTGACAGCAAGGCCTTTTCATGAAAAGACATAGCTGCCTGTGCCTTATATAAAAAGCAGAGAAAAACAATGTTACGGAAGATTTTAGGATCCTTACTCCTGATTCTCCACCTTTGTATTCCTTCCAAATTATTTCCCTTACAGAATTTCCAGTATAAAAAGCCTCCAAGGGCTATCTGATATCCAATAATTGTTTTGGGGCAAGACACTCTCAGTTGCCTACTCTGAAGAGTTTACTTCTGCATTCTTCTTCAAAAGATTATCATATTTTAACAACAAAAACAAGGTAAGTCTTCAGTGCTCCTTATTGGAAGCAATCGTTCTTTTATATAGTTTTAATTTCTAAGTATACTAAAAATGTTGACTCCTTTATTCATACCAACAAAGAGGGATGTTTTTCAAAGTACCGTTAAGTGAAAAATTAGCTTCTGCTACAAAATAATCACCTCTCTTAGATGCAAGATTCATTGTTTTTGTTTCGTCTGAGAAAGAAAAACATAGTTTAAAAGTATGTATTGTCTATACATAACATGATAATTGTTACCTATTGGACAAGAAAAACTAAAACTAGAAATAAACTGTACCTGAGCAATGATTTGTTCTCCATCTTTGTACACTTTGGTGCCAATCACATCAACCACTTTTAAACGCTCAGATACCTTCATTTAAAAAAAGAAAATGTAAGAAATATTTGGTTAACATTACAGTGTTATATTTAGAAAGCCCTTTCATATTTCTTTTCATGAATCTTTGCACAGAATAGTGTATCTTTATTTTCCTGTTTTGATAATCATTTAAAAAAGGAAGAACTGCTGAATAGTGTTCCAGAGGGTATATTATAGTCTTAACAGCTAGATGTTTTGATAGAGCTTCCATTTTTGTAAGAAGTCTATATATCCCAAGTCTTCAAAAATTATTTTCAGAAAAGCATGCATGTAAAAATACAGCTGTTAAATGAAAATATTTTGAAATTCCCTAAGTAATTTTTTAATTTTATTAGCTAACATGCAGTAAAATTAAGCTTAAGAAAATGAAGGTAAAAAGATACAGTTTTTAAAAAAATACAATATCAACAATAGTTCTTTATCATTAAAATTTAGAAATATCAAAAATACGGTATTTCTCCAAAACAAAAATATGCAAAATTTTATTGTGGAGAAAATTTGAATTCCTAATTTAAACTCTGCAAAAGCAGAATCTTATCAGGTACTTCTGATACAGGCATTAAAATAATGCAACAGAAATCTTACTTCTAAAGATTTAAGGAATGGCAACGACTCAATAAAATTTTCATACATTCTTCTCTTTTTGGCATTATTTTTTACAATGATTCTTCGGAATGTTACCCTGTCCTGTAAACACAAAGAGAAAAAGAGAGTTTATTAACAGAAAATACGTGCGTGGTAGAAAATACTTTAGAAATGGCTGAATATGTTCAAATTACCCAATTTTAGTCACTCAATGTAGCTGTCAAACTAGCTGGCTAGTCTCCCCATACAGTCAGTTGAGAAAGATTCCTCTAGAGGTCAATCAAGAGCTCCTAAAGTTAAGCTCCTGATCTGATTCACATTGTGAAAAGCTTCTCTGCCCTTCGGCAGAGAATACATACAGAGTTTACATATAGAGGGTAGAGGTTTTACCTTAAACAGGTTGGCTACACAGTGAACACTGAGTGGGTAATTTAAGATATTTAAGAAATCCTCAATATTTAAATATTTCATTTACAAAGTTTATTCATTATCCTGAGGTCCCATACATATTGATGTGTACTCAAAAAGGTTTTTATAGTATTATTATACCAACAAAACCAAAATACATGTGTCTGGGTCTTAGGCCACAGTCCACTTTCTGCTATTTCAGCAGAACAAGACTCATTGCTGCCCTAAACAGCCAACTGGACGTTCCTTAGTATTTGGCAATTCAAGTGAAGCAGACAGATGGAAAAAACTACACATATGCTGTTTCCTTCTCTTAACTTCATATGACTGTGTCCTGGTGTCAGACAGAAGTGAAATGCTTTGCAAGCCTTCACTGCTACAGGTGGGACTTGCTGTTCAATACAACCCAATCGAATTTAAAGCCATTCTTACAGTGTCCTAAACTCTGCCGTGATCCCAGAAGTCATATGGATTAAGTTGGTGAAAAAACACGCGTTTCGCTTCAACAGGAAAATGTTATCTTGGGATCAGTCATTAGATTGATATGTACATCTTGAAGAAGGCTATCCCAGTTTTACTCTTTTGGTAAATTCTATTACTGTTGTCAAAGGTCCAAATAGTATAACACTGATAAATAACCTCATACTTGAATTTTACTCTGGAACCAAAGGCGTTTCCTGTCAAGATCTGGGAAAACATTTTATATATGTGTCTAAGTAATGTCAAGTGGTTTGCACTTTGGGAAATTATCATTAAAATAGAATAAAACAAAACGATATTTTAAAAACTCAGTGTTTTCTTAAGCCTCAGGTTTGCTTCTACAGATTCTGCAAAGAGACAGTTTTGTGTTGGGAGTTCTCAGAATTTTTAAAATTAAACTTTCCGAAATTATACTTTTTTTTTTAAATGCTGATATAGCATACCAGTGCAATTTATATTAAATAATTAAAACAAGTAATATCTTAAAACAAGTATTTCACTTACCAAACCCCAGATGGCACCAGGAGAGGTAGCTATAATTGTAGCTGCTCTGGGTGTATTGTACATTAAGGCCAACTCACCAAAACTTCCTCGGTTATCATAGGTTCCAACACACCTCCCAACACCATCACATTTTACATAAATATCATATGTACCTCTGTTAATAAAATATATAAATACAATGAGTAGAAACCAGTCCTAGTCTTTGCTAAACAGCCTCTCACTATATTTTTTTATACCATGAATTCCAAAGATAAAGCATTTGAAATATACATTTGCTTGTTTAAATGATATTAAACACCTTGCAGAGACATCTCAATCACTTCCATAAACAATAAAAGTCGTTCCTTTTTAAAGGGAAGGATAGGGTTATTAGTTTTTACATTAACTCAGTTTAAAGACAGACTGGATGTACAATGATCTATTGATTACCAGAACTTATTAAAAATTAAGATCTAACTTAGTATCTGTTTCTTAACTTCATTTTAAACGCACTAAATACAAATGTAACAAGTCTTTGCAAAAATTGCTATGCTATGATCACTGAAATAATAATACAAGGTATTTAACATTTAAAATATTTTAAAGTAGTAATTTATAATGTAATAAATAGAGGAGATGCAGGAAACTGAAGGAATGTATATGAAAAGCAACATAAGATTATGAAATAAAGATATGTATTTATTGAATCTATTGTGGATTTCTCCTCCCCATCATTAAATTAGTAACTTTTTTTTTGCTTTGGGAATGCAGTAAAATCTGGTATCTTGTAAAACATGACATAGCCATCCCCATTGGTCCTAAGCCATCATTTTGTTCAGCACTGAATATTTGTACAGTACATGTTGATAAATCATGTGAATGTAATGCAAAAATCTGTACAATGATTTCATTGATAAGGGACTTAGAGGTGATCCACTGCACCTAAAAACTGCAAGGCTGACAGAATATTGTGAAGTCCCTGCAGCTTTTTGGATAAGAGATGATAAACTGTAACCTTACAAAGCTGAAAAACATTGACTCTTCAGCAAAGAATCCTGACACACTTCTATGATCTTCTGATTGAACATTTCAGTTGGAAGGGACCTACAATGATCATCTAGGCCAACTGCCTGACCACTTCAGGGATGACCAAAAGTTAAAGCATGTTATTAAGGGCATTGTCCAAATGCCTCTTAAACACGGAGAGGCTTGGGGCATCGGCCACCCCTCTAGGAAACCTGTTCCAGTGTTTGACCACCCTCTTGGTAAAGAAATGCTTCCTCATGTCCCGTCTGAACCTCCCCTGGCGCAGCTTGGAACCATTCCCACACGTCCTATCCCTGGATCCCAGGGAGAAGAGCTCAGCACCTC
>NW_008825150.1:344344-353578 GCF_000699105.1 Pygoscelis adeliae
CTGCGTGGTGCTTAGTTGCCAACTGAGGTTAAACCACGACACATTATTATTACATTATTATTACATTATTATTATTGTTGTTGTTATTTTATTTCAATTATTAAACTGTTTTTATCTCAACTCACGAGTTTTTCCTCACTTCTACTCTTCTAATTCTCTCCCCCATCCCACCGGGGGCGGGGAGGGAGAAGTGAGCGAGCAGCTGTGTGGTACTCAGTTGCCGACAGGTTAAACCACAACAAAGAGTTAAATACATGTATGTAAATAAATAGATTTTTCTCAATGGACTTTTGCATAATACTTTTGCTATAAGAAGACACAGCGATTCACCTGTCAATGACGTAGAAGTTGTCACCATCATCCCCTTGATCAATGACATGTTCCCCTCCTTCAACCAGCTTTTCAAACATCGCATCTAACACCTGAGACATCTGTTCCTATTTAAAAGAACACAGACAAAAGACAAGAAATTATCATCTGCTTTTAAAATTATACTTTTCAAATTAACTAACTGCCCAGCCTCCCAATATGCAGATAAAAAATGTTCATGGATGGAAAATACTCATGCTACAGAAATGCATGGATCAATCAGAAAGACAGTTTTATTTAGTATTCAGTGTTAGCTTTTTCCTCTTCCAGTGTTCAGAGCCCAGCTTCCCTTCTTGTCCCTGCCAATGATAACATAGATCTTGTCTACAATATAAATTGCTCACGAGAATCCAAAGATAGAATTTCACCCTTCACAATTGCGTAACATTATACAGTTAAAAGAAAAAACTGTATCCCTTATTGCAAACAATACACTTACCTGTTTTTGTCTTTGTAACTATTTTACAGAATTTAAAGTTTCAAAATGATTGTAAAGTATTTTGAAAATCTAAAGTATACAATGCCTGCACAATGATGGGATAGATGTAATCGTAAAGGCCTGCAGTGCTTTGATTGAGTAAGTAAATGCTAGACTTATTGGGAAGTAGGGATTTACACAGGGCTATAAAACTACTTCATTAATTTGAATGGAATATGAATGTTTAGAGAGGAATGTTAACAGACTAACAAAATGTCATAATCTGAATTATGACTGTCTAATAACAAAAACAAATCACTAATTACATAATTTGTCTTGTTTGGTGTAAATCTGCTAAAACTTAACCATTCACATCTAAAAAAACCAAACACAGCTCATTGTGGATTAATGATAACGAATCCTAAAAAGATAACTTAATAATTTAAATTTTATTTTCCATTTATCCAGCAATATGCCTAAAATTCTGACAATAAACACAATATTATCCTCTACTTTTTGAAGCTTATTCAGTATGTATCATACTGAAACAAACACGTTCTAGTGCAAACCACGGTAAAGAAAAACCTGTAGATTTAGATCCGCACGCATTTTACAGTGGTTCAATTCAGAGCATTTCCAGCCACTGAAAGATGGCATTTGCCTTTCCAAACAAGACCAGCCTAAGCCAGTCCTCTGGAGTCCTTCTGCAGCCCATGGACAGAGATAACCATACAAGATAGCTCAGAATCATTCTCTAGAGATTCCCCTTTCTTTCCTCTGATAATAGAGAGATCTACTGTAACTCACAGTTAGACACTTAATTTTTAAACAGATAAAATTAGGTGGAATGAATTCCATCCTTATTTTACTGAATTTCTTCTCTTACTTAAAGCTTTTAAAAATATCAGCAGTACCATGTTATCCAAGCCTTTTTAAAAAATGGAAGCTAAATACAATTTTACTTCACAGAGTTCTTTGTGTGTGGGCACAAAGAACAACAGAATGGCAGCATCCATCCTCAGTACAGCTGATCATGGTAAAATACAGTAAGACATCATGCAACCTACCTAGGCCAGCAAGGAATCATTTAACTATGTCTCTATTTAGTACCTTTTTTAGTATAGACAGGTATGTATTTACAAAAAAGAAGGATCATTTTACTATCAGTGAATGGGTTATAGTTTATTTCAGAGAAAGAGAAAAGTGTGTGTGGGTGCCATGGGGAGAGACTGAAAATTAGGTACAGGAGTTGCCTCTTAAAAACTTTCATGCTTAAATTAATAGGCAATATTACTTCAGTCTTTTCAGTTCTCCCTGTGTAAACTAAAAGGAGCTCCCACAGAATCTGCAAAACTGACCTAATGTCAGTTAGTTGTCTAAAGCATTTGAAGCAGCACATTACCTTCTCCTTGCTTTACATCTGAATTGGGAAAGTGGCTCTCCAACCAACAGCCCTTGGCTGCCATTTGAAAACAAGTAAGAACATGCAGAATGCTCCACACTTTATGGGAGGGTAGAGGGTATATGTTATCCTCTAAATGCAAGCAATGCAAGCAAAATGTATTATATGGGCCCTGATCCTTGGAAATTAAAATACTCCCAAGACATCTTGGAAAAAAGATTAAACTAAAAAGACGGTACTGAAGGAATAATACGTACAGTTATAATCTTCATTCAGTGTGCTTCATCTCAGATTTCAGGTTAAAACATTTTCAATCTCATAATTATGAATCAAGGTCACCAAAACACAACTTTTCTGGTAGGTAAATCTATGACTTTTTTAGACAACAGAGTAGAGTTCACAGATACAATTCCCTTTTAAAAAAATGTTTCAAACACTTGAAGGTATTCAATACATTTGAGAGCTGTCTATTATCTACTGAAGTATTGCACATGTATTTTAACTTTCTAAATAAATTGCAACTAACTTAAAGACAACTGGTCCCTTTCCCAAAGCTTTCTACATAAAATTAAGATAGAGCAGACTGCAATAACCAAACCAGGCACGTGTTTTTTGCTATTACTGTGAGACTTACAGAACTTGCTTGCCCCTCTACGTGAATCCTCTTGATTCTCTGCCAGACTGAGGCTCAATTTACTGGCACCCTCTGTAGTTACTTTGAAAGGATAAAGATGGGTAATTTTAGAATTAAAAAGTAGATCTCTTATCATACACAGAATTAATTCTGGTATTTTGTAAAATGGTGCAGTCTGAAAGCTCTTCTTCCTTAAAGCAGTTCTAGCTTTAAAAAATACATATAAAATGAAAACAGGAAGAGGTTTTTTATACATGTTTGTAAATCTGCTGTGTGTAATGCCGTGGCAATCTGGCAATCAATATTCTAAAGAATGACACTTTAAAAACATGATAAACTTTTTAACAGAAATAAAATTTATAAAGAATCTGAAGTATTAAACATGTATGTTGTACAATCTTCGTGATTTCTGCTAGAATTTCATTATCTTAATATAGTTTTTTCAAATATAATAAAGCATCTATTTTTCTTAAGAATAATGCACTCTACAACTATAAAGAACCAAAACTGAAGTTTAAATGATTTGAGATTTGATTGTTTATGTAATGTTTATTTACATACTCTGGTTAATACATGCAATGGATTTTTTTTTTTCATTCTAAACTGTGAAGCATGGAAATGCTTCAAAAAAGGAACATTTTTGAGAAAATTATGGGAACCTTGGGTTGTTGCCATGAAAGCACACTTTGATCACTATCCTTTGTGACAGAGAAAATATTTAAACTTCCTTAAAAGTGAGGAGGCTGAATGGGAAATGTGAATAAACATGCCACACTTACAGCCATCATTAATGTCTCAATCACCCTTGCTTTCAAGTGTGGATTTAACTGCTGGAAAGCAGGATTGCAAAGGAGCATTAGCTCCCTTATCAGCATCAGCCAGCATGATATATCCTCTCATATCATCTAAAGTGGAGATGATGTGGTTTTCTTCCCTCTCTTACTTAGACCAAGATGGTACCTACCCTAGTTTTATACCAACTTAAATAAACTGTGCTAGTGAAGTTCTTTTGCATATTTAGATCAGTTGGAATCAGAGATTACAACTATGAAGTACAAACTCAACAGGACCAGGGGATAGACTCAAGCACTGACATGGTATAGTCTGGGCTGGTTTGCTCTTGGTGCAATTGTCAGCACAGCTGGTACAGTTTTGGCTTGTGCCAACTAGCACTCTCCTGACAAACCCTGGTCATGGCTTGGAGGAATGCTTGAGCCAGGGCTTCTTCCCAGTACAGGTAAAACCACGCTGATTAGTTGCTTGGTATGGTGGAGTTAGGAGGAGAGGAAGGTGTGAGAGAGTTTAGCTGTATGTATGTCATACTGCACTGCATGGCTTCAGGGACAGAGAATGTCCTCTGATCTAGTTTGTTGTTACCGATTACTGAACTGAATAAAGGTGACAGGAATGGAAAATTTCAAAATAATCTACTGCAGTCAGTCAAACTCTGCCTTTGGGCATCCTTCTTAATTTCCTGACAAACAAAATCTGTATTTCTAGTCAATCAAGTGACATCTTCCCTGTAATTAAAGCCTTCAAAATACTGAACTAAGGAAACATTTAATATGAAGGACATGCTACTATGACTGGTAACTAGTAAAAAAACAGTTAGCAGGTATTCTTAGCTCTTTAGTCCTAAAACATGTAAATCAACTCCACAACCTCCCTGGGCCACCTGTTCCAGCATTTGACCACCCTCACAGTAAAAAAGGCTTTTCTTAAACAGATTTTTTTGTATTTCAGTTTGTGCGCATTGTGTCATTGTACCAACTCTAGCAGCCCCACACTGTCTTGCGCACTGTTTCCAGTTCCCCTTCAAACTCTCATCTGCACAAACTACCTCAACTGCAAAGTCTCTGCTAGTTTGTTGTCTTTGCTGTGCTCCTGCGAGCTCTCTCCCCTCAACAACAGTTACACAGATGCTCTTCTCAACATTTCACTAGGAGCCTGATCCTCTGAGACAGTCTTCATGTGCTAAGTATTCTAATCACTACACACTTGTGGCAAAAAACAGTTGCCCCCTCTTCCCCTTTATCCCATGGTAGCCACATGAACCTCTAGCATAGCAGAACTTTAATGTCAAAAAATACCTCTGGTACTTATCATGGTGCCTATGAACAGCATAGCACCTAAGCAGAGGTTTTATGAATCACTCTGTTATGAGTTAAGAAATATTTTATTGTGCCTAAAGTGCAACTCAGATTCTAGGTACCTTTATGAATCTAGGTCTGTGGTGATACCCATGCATAAGTAAGATGTGTGCAAGCCTGATGTATTGCCATTTCATATCTGAAATGTACAAAATTGTGTGCATGTTTACAATCAGTTATAAACAAAAGACATGACATGAGATTCAGAAGAACAAAGCCCCACACAGGAATGATAACTGGTTTACCAAGGACATCCCCCTGGAACAGTGTCCATCCTTCTTGCCAGGTCAAGTGAAAAAACTGCAAATAATCACTCACAACTCTCTTAACGTATACTTTGAATCACGTAAAGTACTGTCCTCGAGATGCATATTGCATTATTTGTGAATAGTATGTTAGCCTCAATTTCTTTCAAGTCAACAAAATAAACACGGCAATTACATCTCAAGACAATTCCTTGAAAAAAAATAATCAGTTAGATAATGGACATTGAGTATAATTTTATTATACTGCATTTTATTTAGCATACATTTCACACATTAAAAATCCAGTCACTTTTATGTCCTTGCAAGACAGCTTTTGATTCATTCAGGAGAGCTGGTAGACCATGACATATCCTTCCCAAATGCCAATGGCTCTTTTAACTGCCAGACTACCAAGTGATTTGCTACCACTGTGCCAGGTACAGTCTTCTTAATATCAATTTATAAATTTACTGTGAGCTATTTTGTAAAGGAAAAAGAACAAAGTCCTCCGTACTAAACTCAACCAGTCAAACACTCTGGGGCTTCCAAGAAGCATCAATGTTTAAACTGCTAATACAAACATTTGTTGTTTGACAAAGTGCTACCCATTCGGAATCAATGAAGGCACTGTAGATAAAATGGAAAGTAGGACACGATCATCACTTGAAGTCATGACAATGTCAAATGTAAAAAGTAACTTCTGAAAAATATCCTTCTCCACTATTTAAGAAAAGGAATTCAGGAGATAGAAGGCACAGCTACATTTCTACAGTTAATGTGATGTGGCTTCTGACAGCAAACTGAGACAATCGTAATCTGGCATTTGACAGGAGCTGGTAAAAGCCAGCTATTAAGCTGGATGCAGTAAATCCCAAAAGTATTGGATGGTATGTTTGGATTATATATGCTTTGGGAATCCTGCAAAAGAAGGATGAGTGTGCTGCTGGAGTGCTCCCTCGTAGACAGGAAATCTCCGTTAATTTCCCTTCTAGAGTCAGGACATTCTGCACAATCTAAGCAGGCATGAGATTGCCTTGCAGTTCAGTACAACAGCAGTAACAAGACTTGCCTATCTCATATAACTTGTAAAAATTATAATGTTCTGAGACACAGCCATAAGACTATCATATGCACAAAGTGAATCCACAGTTCTCCTATTGAGTTCATCAACCACTTTATTCTTTACTCCTACAACCATTTTACTAAAATGAGCCCAAGTTAAAATGGCATCCTGTTGACCACCTTATCCTCACTTTGAGTAATATGAAATATCAACAAATTAATGCTCAGCATGATATTAAGAAGGTAATGAAGCAGACAGAATACCAGAATAGGAAGGGGTGGGGATGGGGGTGGAGAGAAAAAGTTAGCAAAACATAGGCAGGGAAACCATGGGAAGAAAAGGAGTTCTTAATCAACAAGTCAGGATCTTGGAGAAGAAGAGTAAATTACACAATTCATGTCTACAGGTCTCCACATTTGTTTTTCAGAACAAAACCATGTACATATACTCCCCTGGAACTCCGATATAAATGTTAGCAGCACTATTGATCCAATTCAAAATGTTTAGCTCCCTTGTGTAATATCCACTTGTAAACTAATCAAAAGGCATTTATTTCTTCACTATCAAAGAATCCAATTTGTATTTTGATGTATAATCAATATTTTCAAGCAACAATATTTTCCTTGAAACTATACCTTAACATTCCTCCACAGAGTTAATATGTTAAGTTAGTATTCTGCCTCTCAAATATCATGCACATGCCCATTAGTCAGGCTCAGTAACACTTTTTATATTTTGTAACTAGCCCTCTGAGCAAGTTGGCTGATTCTTTTTAGCAGTTTGCTAAAATAGAGCAGAAATAATTCAGAGTTGCAAATAGTTTCCAAAATTCTTAAGCCAAAGATGAAGGCACCTTACATTGGGCAGTTCTTTTGCAGAACATCTTCAATAACTGATTATAGAATCATAGAATTATTTAGGTTGGAAAAGACCTTTGAGATCATTGAGTCCAACCATAAACCTAACACTGCCAAGTGCATCACTAAACCGTGTCCCTAAGCGCCACATCTACCCGTCTTTTAAATACTTCCAGGGATGGTGACTCCACCACTTCCCCAGGCAGCCTGTTCCAATGCTTGACAACCCTTTCAGTAAAGAATTTTTCCTCATGTCCAGTCTAAACCTCCCCTGGCGCAACTTGAGGCCATTTCCTCTCGTCCTATTGCTTGTTACTTGGGAGAAGAGACCAACACCCACCTCGCTACAACCTCCTTTCGGGGAGTTGTAGAGAGCGATGAGGTCTCCCCTCAGCCTCCTTTTCTCCAGGCTGAACAGTCCCAGTTCCCTCAGCCGCTCCTCATAAGACTTGTTCTCCAGACCCTTCACCAGCTTCGTTGCCCTTCTCTGGACATGCTCCAACATCTCAATGTCTTTCTTGTAGTAAGGGGCGCAAAACTGAACACAGTATTCGAGGTGCGGCCTCACCAGTGCCGAGTACAGGGGGACAATCACTGCCCTACTCTTGCTGGCCACACCATTTCTCATACAATAGGCAAGGTGGAGGGAATCGCTGTTTGGTAGATCTGATATAAGTATTAGTTTTGCCTTAGGAAAAAACAGAGGATTAAGTGCAGTTCTATTTGTTTGGGAACCTATTAGTTTGCAAAGAGTTTTATGCCATCTAAGAGGGCAGACTATTAACATGTTCAGGCATTCTGGGCTCGCTCATATATGTATATATGTATTCCCATTAATTGCTCCAACATCTGTAGTCCTAATTCTTCGCCAGAATTTAAGAACGTAAGAGCATTATGAGAATCTTCTGTTAGTAGCACTTTTCAAGGAATGCTTTGGCCTTAAGTATGAGAGTCCACTATTCATAAAACACAGTTGCATTATGCTTTCTTTCATCTTCCTTCGAGTTAATCAATTCTAATTGATTAATCAATATTTGTGCTCTCTTATAATAATTCCCCAGGTGCATGAGTGGCACTATGCCCAGATTTTGCTCTTGCATATTTGTGAAGAGTATGTATAATTTATTACCTTTTAGAAAAGGGTCAAGACCTATTTGAAATATTCTCTACAAGCATTAGCAGGGCAAAGCTCTCCAAAATAAAATTTCCCTGAAAGAGAACAGATGATCTAACACTGCTTGTGAATTTTTGCGAAAGAAAGGATTCAAACTTTAAGTGCAAGGGTGTGGCACAGCTTTGATGGTACCAGTCCCTTAAGCCACCCTGTTACTCTGATAATAGGTTTATCAGGTTTTTTAACTACTGGCCTATGGGGCATCACAGCCAAACCAAATAGCCTGTTGTTAATCAGCCCCAGCAAAGTTTCATCTTAAAAGACAAAACCAAAAGAATAACTTCTCCGAACTGCATTGTAAAAAGGAAGTGTAGAAGGCTGCGTTGGCCACTAGATGAGCTGCTGCTACTGCTATTCCCCCAGTGATAAAACAGTTGTTAGGCTGAACAGAGACAAACTCCAGTAATAGCGACTTGGGGCTTATCCTCAGTAATGGCCCAAGGCATCTGGTCATCATCTTGTTTTCTCCTTGCTGGCTTATAACAAAATGAAGGTGGAGGGCAAAGAGGGCATGCAGCTCCTGATTCCACCGCCAGTAACCTTCAGCACCTGGAGCACAAAGGAGAAGGTGTGGTAACATGCTTTGTGCACGCATGTAGAGCAAGCAGCCAGGCACACCATGGCAATCCTGGGAGAACAAAAGTAATATTAGGATTTCTGGCAATGGTGTAGCAGGCAATTGAGAAGAACAATAAATAATACTGTGGTCTAATAGGAAGAGGCTCTTCTGGGAAGAACAGGAAGAGGTGCTTTAGAACAGGAATGAGTTAATCTAACATAGGTTAGATTAATAGCATAGGGAGAGGAAAATGAACATCTGAATGCAACTTTCTCTCTTCTAATTCACTCATCCACACAGTTCTGCTCCTGGAATTTCTCTTGATTCATTCCTGATCTGGCCCTCTAAAAAGTAGCCAAAGAG
>NW_008825150.1:353823-356687 GCF_000699105.1 Pygoscelis adeliae
ACCGACATTAGACTGGTCACATCCTCAATCAATCCACAAAGTTAAAGCAAGTTTCAAGAAAATTCAAGTAACTTCACAGACTTTAAGGAATTTATAAGACTTGGCCTTTAAAACACAGAGTGCTGCTCAGGGGATTATACCAGAGCTGGTGTTCCTTTATACTATGCTATATTTTCAATCAGAGCCAGTATGTGAAATATTGATATTAATAAATACTTCTCCATAAGCTTACCTATCTAATATTCAAACACTGCTATCAGGTAAATGCAAGCTCAAGACAGTGTTGTGTGTGTTTAGAAAATCCTAAGTTGTCTCAAAGTCTGAAGGTTATCTTTTCCTCCTCTCTCTCGTTTAGTCTCACATTCAAATGGTTCTGCTGTTTTTTACTTTTACGTGAAGGCTCTTGTCTGTTCAGATGGACTTTTGAATTAAAATGCTGAGTGGTACTGTAAGTCACCTCCAAACTACTGCAACTTCTCCTGCTTTAATGATACTCTTATCCTTCCATTCAAGTTAAAACACAGTGTGTCAGGGTGGGATAAAGTTTTAAGAAAATGTGGGCTCCATTTAGCATCATGTACTGAACGCAATTCTGATCACGCTGTTAAGACATGTTCTTATACTGTATTTCAGAGTGGTGCCCTATCTAGGAATGGCGTTTGACACCTTGCTAAAAGGCCATCAGGGAAAAGCCATTAAACACTTTACATGGCCTCTTGCCCTCTAACTCACTGACCTCTGAAACAATGTTTTTCATACACAGAACTATAGCAGAAAGAGGCTGAAGTTCAATGCAAGAAAAAAAAAACAGTGCGAGTGGGAGACACTATCGATACACAGCCTGACTTTTGTTCCAGACACTTTAGCTTCAGCAGCTGAAGATACTCTCTCTCACCAAGATGAAGGAAGTGTTTTGCTAATACACCAGAGAGTGAACTGCAGCAGCTGGCACCACGTGCGCTTGTGCTGCAGGGTGGAGAGGCAGAGGTGATGAAGAGAGCTGGGATAGGAACATTTAAATTACTGCAACTACAGTGGCAGAGCTCTTGAGTCACTGCCTAGCGGCAGAACAAGAAGGAGGAGTGGGAGAAGTCCCCTGGGGACTACAGATCTTGGCTCCACAGAAGGAGCAAGCCAGACTGAAGAAGGCTACATTTTAATACCCTTGCTATTTTCAGAGCTCAGTAGCTTTCCAATGCCTTTTATGAGTAAAGTTGTTATAATGAAAAACTCCTTTATAAAAATTATCTTATCCAACTTTCCAGAACACTGTCTGTGAAGGATTTAAAGCAGAAGGAAGTGTTCTTAATCCACTGGACAATCTGAGCAAAGCAGGGTAAAGAAGACTTGGGAGATCCCAGGAGCGGATTTCAAGGCTTTGGATTGTAGAGCTCCACAAGGGGAGGACTCTTCTAAGAAGTCTTCTGCTAAACACCTGGAACAGACTGTGGGAACTATCAGCAATTACAAGTAACTGATTCAGAAGCAAAAAGTAAAAAAGGAGTTCAACACGTCAAGGGGATATGGTATCAAGACAGCAGCACAGTCCTGAGAAGACCTCCACAAACAGGGGAAGTAATCCCTCAATATTCCTTGGAAGAGTTATATCAAGTGCCCACACTGGAACACTTTAATGCTCTATGTCTACACAACATTACAATACAGCTCATACGAAGCCAATAGATCCCTGTCCTGCAGACCAAGTGGCTGATTACTACTTATACAAAAGATCTAGTTCTCACTGGAAGAAAAAGCAGATCTCATCCAGAGGATTGATGCTATAAGCAGATACTACCAAGAAACTGTGTAAAGCCAGAATCAGGAAAGCAGTAGCTCAAAATTAACATCATGGAAGATTCTAGGAGCACACAATAATCTGTTGGGTCACAGGGCTTGTAAGAGAGAAATGCGCAGAGACTAACCAAGAGGGGTCTGCCAAAATGCCATTGGCAGGCTAATGTAACAATGGTCCAGGCAAGCGGAAGCCAGGACACAGCAACAATACGGAAAATATATAATAAACCAATTTCACATCCAGAGCAGATGCCCACAAACCACTTTGTATCCCTGAAGTTATGCAGAAAAATAATTCAGGATTGGAAGGGGCAAATGTTTGGGGGACTTTAGCTTGAACAAGTATAGTGGAACAGCTAAGTAACTACCCATTAAACAGACAGCATGAGGAAGGGAGTTAGGAAATCTTCTGTCTCAGGATCCCTAGTGTCCCAAGAACGCACACATATTAGCACCTACGCTGAGACTTGTGATGCCCTCCTATAGCTCTCACTCCAGGGTTCCGCAAAGCTGGGGGTCTGTGGCTCACTGCTCCTCAGGGCCTCTCTGGGAACAGGTACCCAGGCTCATGGCTCAGCCTTTGTGCAGACAAAAGCAGGAGCTGGAAACCTGCAGCACAAATTAACATGCATTCTCTGTAACAGCACCTGACTTCCAAACAGAGCTGCAGGCTGGTCTTTCCATTAGCTTCCTCTTGAATCAAATGTAAAACTTTTTGTTCTCATGCTTAAAACTCTACATAATTATTTCCCTTTCCCCCATGCTCCCTCCCCTGACAGCACTGAATCAATTCTCTTGAGAAAGCATTTGGTGTGCTGTGAGTCATCCCAACGTCAGTATGCATGTTTTGATTGATACACTCACCTTTTCCCTTAAACAGCCCTGTGTTTTTTTGTAGCGTTATCACCTTTGTCTGATCCAGATCACTCATTCACTGCATTTAAGCTTTCTTAAAAGTCCATAGTTGTTTTTATAGGCAATAGAAGGAAGTTATCTGTACAGAAGAAAATTATCTGTATCGTTTTTACGGTATCTGTATTAAGTGAAATAATAACGTAAACACCTCACTA
>NW_008825150.1:356718-388014 GCF_000699105.1 Pygoscelis adeliae
CTTTCCCTCTATTTCATAAGTTGCTTGTTCAATTACATCTATAGCTAAACTGTAGGCTTTGGGGGTAATTTTAGGCTTTGATGGAGCACTCAGCACACTTCTGAATGACAAAAAGTAACTAGTAGAAACAACTTAAGTGTTCCAGTTAACTGATGACTTTATATACATCAATGTACAGCAAGAAGATTTAAAATAAGAAAATACAATACTTTACAATCATATTAATGTATACATGCATATTAATGTACTTCAAGATGATAATTCATGGTGGTGAACAAAAAGCTTTATATATATGATGTATCAGTTATAAAAATGGCATTTCTGGAGTTTATGAAATGGTGAAGAAAGCATACATAAGAGCTTACAAAAGTTAAATTTGTAAACTTCTTTTCAAAAGTTCAAGAGAATTAATTCTTAGCAGCACTGCTAAATGTTGTTCATTACAAAGAATCTCTTACCGGATCTAGGTTCTTAAAAAGAAGAATGTCCTTGCACGCCTCCTGCAGTCTATTTCTTTGATCATCTGTTTTAGGGTGAATAATCTGAGGGATATAATAGAAAAAACTTTAAAGTAGTTATCATATAGCAGCACTAGCTGAAGGACTGAGCTAATTCAGCTAAGCATTTTACACAATATTTTGGCCATGCTTCATAACACTCTCATTTCAAAACCTTCAGGATTTGAATAAACACTCAATGATAACATTATATCACCATAGCATTAGCAAATGAAGCACTGCTGTATTTAAGCTAACAAGATCTTTACATTTGTAGAATCCAGTTCATTTCTGCAAGCCATTCTGGATACCTTTATCTCAACTATTGCTGCATAAACATTACTCTCTACTACTCTCTAATCATATTTGGAGCATGCATGTTTTATAAAAAGCACCACCATTTAGCCGTTTACCATGACTACTTCCCAAAGAATATTTTGTGAAATAGTATCTGTGTTAAATTTATATCAGAAGTTCCACAGAGTAAACAACAGACTTGACACTATCAGAGTGAGCCAGAGATTTACTCAACTACCGCTGTCTGGTTAATGTGAGTATCAATCAAGTTGTTCATTCAATTCATATGCTTAAAAAGGTATGCTGGGTTTCAAGGCTGTGATACTATAGGATAACCTTTTTGACGGTTTTACAAGCCAGAAATTAGGTAGAATATAAACATTTAAACTTGTCTTAAAAGCCATACTTATGCTATTTCATCTTAAAAGCTAAGTAAATGCCTTTAAAAGGGTACATAAGTAAAATAAGTAAATACAGTTCATTAGTTATTGCATTGTATATCTGAAAATCTTAGTGATTTTGTAATTTACCTTTTTTCTGCCTCATGAAAAATAGTAGAATATTGAGGAAACTACTGCAAGGTTATGAGGACATCAGATAAGTACTTTTAGGAGCAGGTACTCTCTGGGCAAATAAAATTGCACAAAAATGTTTCCTTAACAGACCACATATCAAAGGTGTGGCAATTTAGAATAATACTCACATCAGGTCCTACATGGGTGACTATTACATAGAATTTTTACATGTTCCTTTAACATGAAAACCCAAGGGATTATTAAAGTATATTATAATACAGATGTTTTGGAAAGGAATGGTAACGCTGGTTACATTTTTCTTCCTATATTTAATGCCTGAGAACTGAAAAAATAAGTATTTGACTCGAAGCATTACATACCCTAGATTCTGTGTCGTCCTCTTCCTCATCAGGATTGTAAGTTTCTGCACACACTGAAATAAAAAGAAGTATAATCTGAATTAAAAGTACAACAGTGTTTCACAGGATTTACAGAACAGAAAATGCATTGTGTGGCACAGTAATAATACGCAGTAATGTAACACACTCAACAGAGAATCACACATGATACTGCTGATAGGGTCTATAGCACGTCATCTCCAAACTGCTGGTGAAACAAAGCTACACTTGTATCATTTTTGGACGTTTTCTCTGTTTTAAAAGACCTCTAATATAAATTTCTCACCTAACCTGTTCTAAGTGATCTTTCCTTACTATCAGATTTTTTTTTCTGATGCCTAAACTAATTCTTTCTTGTTAGAATTTAAGCTATCCATACTGGATGCAGAGATCAGATCATTTCCTTCACCTGTGTAAGGTCAAGGTGGTTTCGGGTTTTGTTTTGTTTTGATTGGTTGGGTTTTTTGGGTTTTGGTTTGTTTGTTTTTTTTTTTTTCTTCTCATACTTGAAAACTTTTCTCTCCTACCTAACTTCTACTTTTTACAGTAAATAATTCTGGTTCTTCAATTTTTTTCCTTACAAGTCATGTTTTTCAGCTCTCTAACTATCCTCATTGCCATTCTCTGAACTCCCTCCAGTTAGCCCTATCTTTATTGAAGTGTGATGCTCAAAACTGGACCCAGTATTTGAGCTGAGCAGAGTACTGAGTACAACAGATTAATTACTCCTTACATTTTGCAGGCTATGTGTCTTTTTCATCCATCCATACCTTTTTCACAATAGCTTGATTATGTTTACTTGTGTAATATTCAAGACTTAACGTATAGTTTTCAAAACCCACTGCTTAACCAGCTGTCCTGTGTCCTGTATATGGCTATTCTGCCCAAGTGTAGTACCATGCACTTACACCTATTAAATATTACCTTATTCCCCAAGCCATTTCTCCAATGTGTCAAGATCATTTTCAATTCTAATCCTGTTCTGTGGCATCCTTCCAATCCATTCTCAACTTTGTGACAACTGCAAATTTAATAAGCATACTCTCTAATACATAATCCAGATTATTACTGAAAAAACAGAATAGCGTCTAAAATAAACTCTTGTGGAATACACACATGGCAGTGAAACAGCAGTAGCTGCTTGGAGGTTACCTTATCCAACTAGTTTTGCAGCTATATCCCATGCAACTTACATTAAGACACTGCTTGATGTTCCCTAGCTTGTTTATAGGGGAGTGTTGTGAGGCAGCATTCAAAAGTTTCTTAAAGTAAAAATGTAGGACATCTGCTCCTTTTCTTTTATCTACAAGTTTCAATCTTTTGTTATAGGGTATTAGATAGTTTCAAAAAAACCATGCTGATTCCTGTTTGTTGCTTTCCTCCAGGTAATTACAAAATGTTTGAATATTTGTCTGTAATTTCTCTAGGAACAAAAATTATCCGTAAATCTGTGACAGGCCTCTTCCCTCCGTAGCTCCCCCACCCTTTTAAGGATCATTTTTTTTATTTTTCTGTTTTTTTTATACTCTTTCATTTTTCTTCTTCGGACTCTCAATGGTAATTGCTAACAGGGCTGAGACTGATTTAGCCAATTGATCCAGTTTCCAAGTATAGCATGTCTTAGGCACAGCTAACCTGGGAAAACCTAACACATTAAGTACTCTCTGATTTGTCCTTTCTCTGTTCTAGGCTGAGTTTTCCATATGCTCTTAATACCACTAGTGAAGACTGATGTGCTTCTCTTAAGCAGTAGAGCAACACTTTCCTGGAACATGCTCTTACCAGAAATATGCTTTCAGAACAATTTCTGTTACTCCTCATGTTCTTTTTTGTACACAGTCTTTTCTTGTTCACACTTTTTGGCCTTGGCTTCTTTGATTCTGCCCCCCTCTACATCTTTTGCTATTCTTTTGCACTTGTTCTGAATAATCCAAACTACTTTTAATTTTCTACATGGTTCCTTCTTGTGCTTGATAGAAATGAGGTGCTTATATTTTAGACAGATTTATTTTAGTACGCTTTTTGTCCTTCTCCTGTGCTGTCTCAATGTGCATTTTTTCCTCTTTATATTTTTTCTTTGAGGAACAAGCAATTCCTTTAACTTGTTTTCTCCAGACTCCTTTCCAAAGAGATTAGGGCCACAGTCCTCTCATATCCCCTTGAAACCTGTTGTTCTGATTCTTTTACTCAACCTCTTTTCCTTCCTGAAATCTGTGAGCTCTGTCATCCCAGGGTAATTCTCACTCAAAGCTGCCTTTTCTCTCCCTATTATTGAACAGTTTCTCCCTTAGAGTTGGTATCAAATAGAATGGTTTCCCCTTCGATTGTGTTTCCCACCATCTCAAAATTTGGTTGAAAGTGCATTGCAAAACATATTGGGCAGTTGGTATTCTCCTTTATTGGTTTCCAACAGATGACTGATTAATTAAAATCTCCCATCATCACCATCCCCTGTACTCTGCCAATAAAAATCCCCACCTACCCGATCTGTTTGGTGGTCTGTGCAACGCCTGCATAACGATGGAGCCCATGAGCTTTTACCCTTCTAGTATTACTCATAGAGCATCAGTATGTCCAACTCCCTCTACAGCTGGGTCACAGCACAAGTGTCTGAACCCAATACACAACAGCAACAGCTTCTTCCCCTTTCCTGTCCTCCCACCCCGTCTTTGCTATGCTAGTTCAGTCGCACTGTTGGTCATGGATTAAGATTTCAGGTCCTCTTGTTTATTCCCCGTATTTCCTATATTATTATACAAACAACTTCTAACGTAGTGACCAGGTAGAGCCATTAACCTCCTCATTACCCCATCCAATTAAGACAATTTCATGGCAAAGCATACCTTTGCAGATACTATGCAGAGTCCCAAAGGAAGTCTTGGTCCTCACCATATCAGGCACCCAGCAAACACTAAAATGTCAACTTTATAAAACTTGGCATCTTCAAAAACTTAAAGAAATTTGATACAAGTCCCTCTGGAACTGACTGAAAGATTCCTACCAAGTTTACTAGGAATTGGATTTGGTCCCAAATAATTACAAATGCCCACAAAAGGAAGTCTGCAACCTGTTGAACAACTATAATATTTTACCTCTACATAAACAAAATGTTCCTACTGACTGTTTTATAGTACTATAGTTACTTCAATCTTGTCTGAAATAAACTTTAGGGGATTTTATTTAAATAGCAACAATAATAACATGCCAAGTAAGCACCATAACCCATCATAATGTAAATCACTACTTTGTTTCAGCTGGTATCAGCCTCTGTGCCCTAGTGCATGTATGTGTACATGGGAGTCAACAAATCTGATTACAGTACAGTGTGCTGCTGGGTGTATGAATAGTCTGTCTCAACCTGAGGTACAGGTACATCCTTGTCCTTACCTCCGATAAAACCTCTACATGAAAAAAATTATACAAAACAGGAATTTAATTTAATAGCTTTGATGTTGATATCCCTGAATTGACAGGTCTCAGAGAGCCTGGCTGAACATTTAACAGTCTTCCAGACCACACAAAAGAAACTGAATTTAGCCTCATCCATGCCCATCCTGAATCATCTTATCAGTTCCTTTCACATAGCTTGAAGCAGAATCAGTCCAGAAAGAGAGTATGTTCCTGAAGTCTTCTCTGTCATTTAGTGTCTCTGCTCTAACTTCACTCTTCTCTGCTAGAAGCTCATTTCAGTCAGTCTCATTAACTATTATCAGCAGGTGCCTTCATTAAATATTTCTTCTTTATCACTGATTACAGACAATATATTTAAGAACTGTAGTTTCTCCTGGCTAGTGCCCATCTGCCCAAATTTTAAAATTATTTATTCTTATCATCCGTGATGAGAAACTTACTTTTCTGGTTACAATTCTGTACTTATTTTGCCTTGGCTTATCTTTTTGCCATAATCAAGGATGCATCTTTCATTTGGGTCACAACTTAAAAGATTATACCAATGCTGTGGGTCTGTGGTTTTAAATATGGAATTTCCTTTCCTTCATTGCTTATTTCAATAGCCTGTCTTACAGACTTTATAGTCTAGTAACATATTAATTTTTAAGTGCATACCACTAGATGTCTCATGGAAAACCTTGATACGTTTTACTTCTATTTTTGAAATATGGTCTCTGACATTACTACGGTCCACCAATTTTCATGACGTGAACATTGGGGTTTGGCACGTGGGAATCCCAATGACATAAAACATTTAAAACTAAATGAGATGCCTCTTATGTAGACATCCACATCAGAAGTCATCTGGATTCCAATTACAGTCAATGGAGAGAAACTGGCACATTTACGAAGTGATTCATCTGACCTGTATTACACGTCCAGATTAAGATGAGATTAAATAAAAATGTGACTAATTGGCTGAGATAAATCCTATCCCTCTTGAGATGAGTCCTGTTAGTTATAACAAGCTGCAAGGCTGGTTCCCGCACTTCTCCATTTAGTCCATATTTCTTGGAAAACAAATTCATCATCTGATGATAATGACAGGTTGCTCATGCAATAGCACACCTTCTTCATTCATTTCGTATATTCCAGGGAGACAGTCTGTGGTCCCCATCTCTTTTGTCTAAGGCTCGACTGACACCACAGACATTAATTATTCTGAACCATTCCACTACTGATGGCTGCAATGCTCATAGCATTCAGTATTTTATTTTTCTACCTCTCCAGCTCATTCCACATTCCCGATGGTACACAGTACATGGTGACTTTATCATGCTCAAATGCCCTGCCACATTTTGCTACTTGTCACTGTTGAATGCAATACTCACATCATTGCTCAAAAAGCAGTCCTAGTACCATTCTTAGGGACCTATTTCATCCCATGCACAATTATGGCATTAAAAAATAGTGGTACAATAACTGTACATATTTCTCCATTGGTTGCTAAGCTCAACTAAGCAAAACTATTTTTATTCAGTTTTTCCAGCTGAGGTTTACATTTCATGTATAATTCCCCAGATGGACACAAACAAGCCCAAATACATCAACACAAAGTATTTGTAGGAAAAATCTGAATTATCAAGAGGCAGTGCATTATTAAAATATACATGCACTGAAAACTGCACACAACTCTAGATGGATTGCTTTGTCAGCAAGAAGAGTAAGCTTTTATAATTTCTAACTCATCACTCCAAGTAAAGTCAATTTTCTGATTTTCAGCTAGTAAATAAAAAAACAGAAATAGTCACTTCAAATATGCATGAATTCTAAAATTAAAATTAACATACAGTTAGTAATTGTAAGATCACAAAAAATGTTAGTCGTGCTCTATTCCCTTGATGTATCAGGAAATAAGAAGCTATCAATGAAATGAATGAAAATTCATATATAATCATAAAATAATGTATTATACTCAAAACATGGCAGGAAAAACAATCAATATGTATGTACCCTTTCCAAAGCACAGAACCCCCAAGTCATAAAGCATTACAAAGAATTTTACAAGAGAAAAAGAGCTGTGGAAATACTTCCTTCATCCCATTCAGGGCAAATCAAGACTACACTTTTGCCAGCACGACTATCAGATTGGAGTGTGAAAACAGACCACCTCTAGCCACTGTAGCTGCGCCAGCATGCCATACGTCCCTACAAACATCCCTAACTATGACAGCTATGCCCGTCCCCTCATACAGCAAGAATGTCACTTCCCCAGTTTGGCCATATGAAAATTGCTACGGTGACTTAATGGCAGTGTGAGATCTTTTTCCATCTTGTCAGGACATACTTCTCCTCATCTACTAAACACAGATTAGAAACACGGTGCACAGAGGCTCCCTGCACGGCAGGTGGTAGTTCCAAACCAGACTGCAAATACTACTGGACCTCCAAAGTTTCTGACACGGAAACCCATTTTTTAACATCTCACCAGTTCCTACCACTGCAGGAGGAACTAGCAAGAGAGCCCGGCACTCCAAAATCCCAATTTCATAAGTAGTTTTTATTTAAACAAAAGCAACCCTGTGCGATGGTAGCAATGAGAAATAACTGGTCACGGTCTCTGATGCTTGCAACTATCAAGTCCCATATTATTTCTAGACCTGGTTTTGACTGGACCACATGGAAGATGAGATTGAAGAGCTGTAAGTAAACGTAAGGACTGAAGAACAACCCAGAGAAAGGAGATCAACTTTCTCCTCTATCTGAGCGCACAATGAGATGAGATAAAATTTATCTGATTCCACGCATGATATAATAAAGCAATACCAACTGACTGTGCTGCTGAAATCCACCATTTGTGCAAAACCCTGGAACTATTTTAAGGAGTTAAGTTTACTTTAAATATAAGCTAATTTGGAACAAAGCATGATTGCTGGGGCTATCATTTCCCATAATACTGTCAAAAAGAAGGCATCTGTGAAACGCCTATGCCTGATAGGGTCACTAAACTGAAACTTTATCTAGGCACAATTAGGCAAATTAATACACAGAATGCCTGATACCTTGCAATTCCATGTTATTACTATTTTAGACATAGAACATTTACATTACAAATGCTATCCAAACTGGAATAAAAAGTATGTATGCTCAGAAAAAAGGTCTAGCAATCACAGAGATACGAATATTCTTGAGATTTCCTCACATGCAACAAACCAAAAATTGAAGAAATACCCCTCCAATCTACCAGATTTATGGAGTAACGACTTTTGAGTGGTCCACTACCTAACACAAATCACTAAGTGCTCAGGACACCAGCCTAAAAATCCAAAGCTGGATAAAATCCAGGCAGCTTATTTCCTCTTAATTATCAGGAAGGTGGCCTTCAGTTCATTAGGCAGGGACTGACTGAATCAGAGTCTTGGGAACACTGCCAAGACAGTCTGTTTCAAGATCGGCTGCTCATGAAGGACAGTTATCTACTCTTGCTTTCAGCGTATAGACTGAAATTCTCCAAAGACTGCCTGATACTCGCGAACACATACAAAATATCAGGTTTGTGCTCAGCTACGCAGCTCAATGGCAAAACCTTTTGCCAGAGTTGGAAGACCTTGCTCAGCCTGCACTACATGCTTGCAAGAAATCCAAGACTCATACAACCAACTTTTCTACAGTATTTTCTCTTGTTCGTCTGCTAGCAATGCTATGTCTAATTAGTCATACTTCAAGATATTTCCTCCAGCATTTCTAAATAACATGAAGTGCCTAATATAATATGTAGCATCTTGAATGAGGTCCATGCCAATAGTGAGTCATAGAACCTCCTGAAGATTCTCCGTTCAAAAGTCCACATGGGGTTTATTCATATTTCACCAATCCTCACACCGAAGCAAGGATTTCATCAAGATTGTACTGAACACTATGAAAGCCCATTTGAAGAAACATGATAGCCCACACAAGACGTTTTTGGATAACTTTATCCCAGTTGAGTTATTCATGTGTGGGCACCTTTCCACAAGTTTTTTAATATTATTTGGTATATAACAGTGAAAATTGTGACATGTTAGACCGCAGTACCTTCCTGTACTCCAGAGGCCAAAGCACTCTGCATCACAGCTAGTATGCTCATCGCTGCGTCAAATATGCATGCTCTTCCCTGAAATCATAAGGGTTTGAATCACTAAATAGGCTCCTCCACAGAAACACTATGTTCGAACTTCACCAGAAGTAGCTGAAAAGTCTTCCCTATTTTTAATTACAGAAACAGAAAGGGGCTTTAACAGAATTTCCCTAAGGACTTACATAGTACTTAGTCCTCTTTCTAGTTCTATTTCAGTTCTTTCCATAATTGTGTAATTTGTCAAGATAGAGCTAAAAAAACAACCAGGCTTCTGACTGATGGTAGGAGACAGTTTTGCTTGGCTTCTCAGGAAGTGCTTGACTTCATCTGTCTGGCTAGTGAAAACCAGCACAAACACACATTACAGTGTCCAGACCACTGCAGGTAGTTATTAAACAATAAAATCATTACAAAAGTAAGACGCACTTCCACTAGAAGAGTTTGCCAGTATATAGCATGTACTGTACTATACTACTTACTCTATAAGCTTTCCCAATATAGTATATGGAGTAACATAACATATAGCAACATACTGTACTCTGATGTTGACTTGTATAACCTTCTGTTCCCATTCTCATGCAAGTCCAAGCAGTTCACAATGCTACAGTGTGTTATTTGGGACATATCTGAAATATGAATACATATTTGACAAAGTCTGAGCAGACACAGAGCTCTTTGCATACGTTTCAACTTTATACTTGCTAATACTACAGGATAAAACCAGAACTGCACCCAGCTCTTTCTCCCATATTTAGTAATTCATAGCCATCAACTACAGATTTTTTTTCTTATTGGAAAGTCAGCATCAGGAAGATCTCAGAGAGTGTACATTATTTTCCCACTAGAAAACTCATCCCTTACACAGAAAGCGAGCAAATATAAGTTGCAGCTATTAAGAAAACATATTCTGAATAATGCAACCTAATTTTTTTTGCCTATTTTGTATCTGCTTTATACAATCAGATTTAATATTATTTTACATCAAAATATTTTTCAGGATTCTAAATACATTTCAAATACTAAACAGCTTTGAAACCTGATTTGCTACAAACATTTTAAAAATTGAAGCTACAGCTGTTCACCTCCAGAGCCTACATCCCAAGATGTACATATTCACAGAATCATAGAATATTTGCATTTTTAAACAAGTAACATAGTAGCACAGTTTAAGGAAACTATATACAATGCAGTAAACCACAATAGCAGCTTGTTTTTACCCAAAATGAATTATCTGTCCAGTCTGACAGTGTTTGTAATTTATATTGTACATCATGTCAGGTTTCATACAATAGCGCCAAAAATGATAAAATAGTTGCTGTTGATTTTTACTAAACTATGTAAACTTCAACAAGAAACTATTTAGATGAGTTCTAATATATTTGAAGACACATTAAAGTGGTCAATAGCATACTTAGCCACTTCTTGAAAAACTACCGTAGCCAAATTTTTCAAACTTGATGGCAAAATTATATATATTGAATACCTTAAAGAGGAAACAGAAATAGACATTCAAATTAATTTATTACCCATTAATCTGTTTTAATCTCTCCTTTGGTCTGTCCACTCATGTCTTGCCCTCAATCTTGCAAAACATCTGAAAAGGAGGCATTAGTTTTGGTTGTTAGATGAAGTATGTGTATTTGGGGCTTAATTATTAAAAATAATTATTTCTACTGATGGGTTAAATACAAAAGATGTGTGCAGAAAGACACCACTGAATTTATAAGCAGAGTAAAACATGAAATTATTAATACAACAGAAAAAAAAATAGAAAATGGGAGAAAAATACAAGTAGAGAAAAATGCCAGAAAAGGAAGTACTCAAATTTTGGAGTTATGAGGAGACATTGAAAGGCGAGATGTAAGAATCAGTCAGACATAGGACAGGGTGAGTAGGAAGAACTGGGAATTATTTGCAAAAAGAGAAAATGCTAAAATCATAGAAGTAAGTGTATTGGGTTTGGCCTGCCAAGGTTTTGGTAGTGGGAGGGCTACAGCTTCTCTTCTGTGAGAAGCTACTAGAAGCTTCCCCCATGTCCGACAGAGCCAATGCCAGCCACCTCCAAGATGGACCCACCACTGGCCAAGGCCGAGCCCATCAGCGACGGTGGTAGCACCTCTGTGATATATTTAAGAAGCAGAAAAAACTGCAGCACAACAGCATCCGAAGACAGGAGGGAGAATATGTGAGAGAAACAGCCCCGCAGACACCAAGGTCAGCAAAGAAGGAGGGGGAGGAGGTGCTCCAGGAGCCAGAGCAGATACTCCCCTGCAGCCCATGGTAAAGACCATGGTGAGGCAGGCTGTCCCCCTGCAGCCCGTGGAGGTTAATGGTGGAGCAGATATCCACCTGCAGCCCATGGAGGACCCCACGCCAAAGCAGGTGGATGCACCCGAAGGAGGCTGTGACCCTGTGGGAAGCCCACGCTGGAGCAGGCTCCTGGCAGGAGCTGTGGCCCCATGGAGAGAGGAGTCCATGCTGGAGCAGGTTTGCTGGCAGGACTTGTGACCCCGTGGGGGACCCACGCTGGAGCAGTCTGTTCCTGAAGGACTGCACCCCGTGGAAGGGACCCACGCTGGAGCAGTTCATGAAAAACTGTAGCCTGTGGGAAGGACTCACGTTGGAGAAGTTCATGGAGGACTGTCTCCCGTGGGAGGGACCCCACGCTGGAGCAGGGGAAGAGTGTGAGGAGTCCTCCCCCTGAGGAGGAAGGAGTGGCAGAGACAATGTGTGATGAACTGATCTCAACCCCCATTCCCCATCCCCTTGCGCTGCTGTGGGGGAGAAGGTAGAGAATTTGGGAGTAAATTTAAGCCCAGGAAGAAGGGACAGGTAGGGGAAAGGTGCTTTAAGATTTGGTTTTATTTTCTTATTACCCTACTCTGATTTGATTGGTAATAAACTAAATTAATTTCCCCAAGTCGAGTCTGTTTTGCCCATGATGATATTTGCTGAGTGATCTCCCTGTCCTTATCTCAACCCACGAGCCTTTTGTTACATCTGCCCCTGTCCAGTTGAGGAGGAGGAGTGATAGAGCAGCTTGGTGGGCACCTGACAATCCAGCCAAGGTCAACCCACCACAATAAGGTAAGTAAGGACATACAGAAGGGGAAGAGGTGAAAGACACTCTTCTCCAAGGCACTCTAACTAACATACTGGAGGAGGGGGAGTGCCTCTGCTGTGTAAAGGAGCACTTGGAAAAGTAGGATTCGAACCAAAAAAGCATAAGAAACAGAATTCAAGAGGCAAAAATGAACAGCAGAACTCGGGTCTGCCAGCAGGTCACCAGGTAAAACAGCCAAGCACCACCCTGATTTAACGGGACTGGGGCGAGGAGCGGGGGGAAAGGAGAGGGACTAATGTTACAGATCTGCAAAGAGTTACAAAGGCTAGTGAAACAAAAAGAAGGTGGTTATTTTATGGAACCCTGTATTTATGGCTATTTTATATGCTGGTGTTTTAAAGACTAACACAAGATCTTGATAGCTAAAGGATGTAGTAAGGGAAAGAAAATGGTTTGGAGTGACACACAAAAGAAAATAATCACTGATGACAGGACATGTAAAGATACAAAAGGATCCAAGAAAACAGAAAAAATGTAGATTAAGGGCAGACAAGAGAAGGTGACCTCCTCCAAGCCAAAGACTCATGCAAAGAGTGACTGTAGGGAGGTTAGGGAACAAAGCCAAAACTATTGGCTCTGACAAGCTTGTCTCAGTGTCCTGCCCACAGACTGAACTGACTTGACCAAGACAAGGTGAAAAACCTGCCAATAGCAGTACGATCGATCATCCAGCAAAATGAGGAAGGTACAATTAATACTAAATCTAGAATACTCCTAGGAACCTTTGGAATGATGTCTAATTAAGTCATAATTACAAGAGTTCCTCAGAGACACGTGTCAAAACCAGTGTTCACATGTACAGGGTAGATTTGGTTTGGGCAGCTAAGGGAATACAAAATTCAATCTCAACAGGCTTCACAGAAAACCCTGCATCCATATGGGATTCAGAATAGCAAGCTGAGGATAGGCACCTGAAACAGAGGCGGAGTCATCCTTTTAAAAGAATGGTTGCTATAGCAAATTTACCTTTGCTTTTCACAGCTATGGGACCAAGGGAAGTAAGCTTGAACCCAACTTTGCCCGTTTTCCAGAAGTGCCCTACATTCTACATTACAAAATACTCTGTAATGAGATGCTCTTCATTCCTCCTCAGCCCAGGCTGTTAGGCAAAATGAAATGCAGCAACAAGCTAAAGGAGCTTGTCTCCTGGAATTTTAGCATGCTGATTTTAAGTATGTTGGCTTTGGTTGAATGGATAAGTCATGCTCACATAATCCTCTATATAAGAAATATGATAAACCAAATTTACTAAACAAGTTCCAGATAAAACAGGAAGACAGGTAGACAAAAAACATTATGGAAAATATTTCTGCCAAGTTTTGAAAAGATTGATTTTGAACATCTGGCTTCTCAACAATTCCAGAAAATCCATTTAAGACTTTTTGCTGACAGGATTCTCTTTAGATAGCCAAAGGAAGTTCAGAAGACAAATCATAACTATGAAATAATATAGCTGTTTTACTTTTTCGTAGTCAAAATATAAACTGTTGTTACAAAAATAATACTGGTACTCCATACTAAGGTAAGAAAGCAAGCACCCAACATAGCAATCACTACAGGCTCACCTACATCTGTAATGGTGCAGACAACTATAACAAGCCAAAAGATGTACTACAAATATTATCCTTCCAAGAACTGGGACTGTAATGACCCTGAGAACACAGATTACCACACTTATATTCCCTAATAATAGAAGTTGTCCATAACTGTGTGACTTCTTACCACTCAGAACAAGAAAGAAGGCATCAAGGTCTCACAGAACTAGTTAATCTTTTTCTAAAAGAAAAAAACTTCAAACCTCCACTCATTCAGCTAACGAGCTGTCACTACTTGGAATTAATATTTCTCAGAAAGTCCTTAGCCAAAGGTAAAGGCAGACAGTGTACTCTGATGACTGAAAAAAACCACATCTTTATTCCCAGCTTTCTAAACACCCTCCACCCCTCCCACACATACACATTTGGTACCATTATGAACTAAATACTACTGTATTCAAGAGACTAAATGGGTGAACACACAAACTGATGTGAATCTAGCTTTTTCCTGCATACTGTAAAACGAGTTTTATTTCTTCTTCTATCTATGGATCTTGCAGATGTCCACAGTGCTGTATCGCCCCCTCTTGTTTTATACTATTATAAGAAGATGCAGAAAGGCTGGATGAGGTGTCATCCACACACATAGGACACTCCAAGTTGTATTACTCTTTTATACTGGTCATCACCACTTAACTCCATTTTCTCAGTACCTACTTAAAACCACATTGCACTTGAAGAGAAGCTGGCTAAAGATGAACCCAGGAAAACTGACATAATGTATGCAGGAGAAGATCATTGATGAACACCTGGCAATATAGCCTCAAACAGCCTCAGACTGTCAAGACAGTTGTTTTGGACTTCCCAGTCTACTCCATACCCAAATGGCTGTGATGACAAAAGCACGCTCGTCCACCTGCAGCTGACCAAGAAAGATTGAGCTCTTTCCACTTAATGAAGAAAGGACCAAAGTGATCCATGCATCAATGGCCTCCAGACTCCTGCAACAAATCTCTAATAATTACATCCCATTATCTTGGAAAGAGCTGACCACATCTCCACAAATACTTTGCTGCTGTATTCTAGTCCCTGTTCTAGTATTCTGAATTTTCTGCAGAGTTCCTTGTTTTACACAAACCTCAACTCATAGTCTCTTGTCTTAATACACAGGATCTCCACTGGGACCAGCTCTTGTGTTCCCCTGCACAACCACGACCTTACACTGCTTCAGGAGAAAATGAAACTGTCAGACAACAGGAGAAATGTCCTGGTTTCGGCAGGGATAGAGTTAATTTCCTTCCTAGTAGCTGGTACAGTGCTGTGTTTTGGATTTAGGATGAGAACAAAGTTGATAACACACCCATGTTTTAGTTGTTGCTAGGTAATGCTTACACTAGTCAAGGACTTTTCAGCTTCCCATGCTCTACCGACTGAGAAGGCTGGAGGTGCACAAGAAGCTGGGAGGGGGCACAGCCAAACTGGCCAAAGAAACATTCCATACCATGTGACGTCATGCTCAGTACATAAACTGGGGGAAGCTGGCCGGGGGGGCCGCTGCTCGGGGACTGGCTGGGCATCGGTTGGCGGGTGGTGAGCAATTGTGCTGTGCATCACTTGCTTTGTGTATTATTATTATTATCATATTATTATTATTATTTTATTTCAATTATTAAACTGTTTTTATCTCAACCCACGAGTTTTTCTCACTTGTGCTCTTCCAATTCTCTCCCCCATCCCACTGGGGATGGGGGGGGAGTGAGCGAGCGGCTGCGTGGTGCTTAGTTGCCGACTGAGGTTAAACCACGAGAAGAAAGCTCATGAGTGTTAATGCAGCAACTTTCTCAGCAACTGAATCCGCACCAGAAAACGTCAGAATAAAAGTGGGCTTGCCATTTTGAAAACTAAACATAAAATTCATGCTTCTAACTCTGTTTCCTCTTGGTCAGCTACACACGCAAAACAGATCCATACTTTCAGGGAAAAAATATACGCATGAAATTATTCTTACTGAATGGAAGGGAGGAAAGATTTTTATTTCTATTTTTACTTCATGAGAGGAGAGATAACAACACGTGCCCCCTCTGTAAACTACGATTCCTTTAACTTCGGAGAGGAAAAAAATAAAGATCCTAACCTGAGCCAAACACCTTACATTTACTGCAACCAATATCCTAGGAAATCGTGTATGCCAGGTGACCACTTTTCAGAAAAGCTCCTAGAATTACAGCACAAGTTAAAAAGAGTTAGCATCTCACTTTGCAGGGTGTTAGAATTCAGGCTTACAGTCCAGTCTTTCTCCCAGGAAAGGAAGTACCTACAGATGCTCTTCAGCAACAACTCTGTTAAATATCAAAGGCGGATAAATGAACCCTTAGGGTAAGACAAGGCAGCATCTAGCTTCTTCAGCCAAAACAGTCATTTGTAACAGAATGTTCTTTTAGAGATACAACTTACAGGGAATAATTAAGGCCACAGAGAAAGCTGAAAGAATGCCAAGGAAATTGTATTGCTTTATAAGTGTCCTGTGTTTAAGCAGCAGTGCTGAAGAACTCCTTGATTTAATTTGTATCCAGTTCCCTTGGCACTCCCAGAAATTTCAGGTTTAATGACTAAATAATCATTCAGTGTAAAAGTTACCAAGATAGCAGCACAGCTGGGAGATAACAAAAATATCCGAGTTGAATGAACCAGACCATTTGCTGACTGAGGTACCCCCTACTGATATATTAAACTATTCTAATTCTAAAGAAATAGAAAATAACAAAAATCAATAAAAATTAAAAGCTACAACTGTTAAAAATAAACAGTGGCAGGCTTGGAATACTGTGACAAATTAATCTGAAGGTACTGCATTTAGTGTAACCACTTATAAATCAACGTGGGTTTTTTACACTCTCAGGGGCCTTTCAATGTGCCAACCTGTAAAGCAAAGGTAAAGTTACTTACAACTAGTTGAAGCTCTCAAAGATGCACAGTACACACAAGCCAGTGTGTAGATCATTCAAGTCTGGTGAACATTTTTCATCTTGGGCTACCCTCAGAAGAGGCACATGCACCCAAACATCCCTTGTCCTCATCCTCCCCTAGAATGGCCTGGGGGGTCTTGGTGCACAGCTGCTGACCACGAGCCAGCAATGCCCCAGCAGCAAAGAGGACCAACCGCCTCCTGGGCTGTATGAACAGGAGAAGTGACCATCCCCCTCTACTCCACGCTCATTAGTCCACTTCTACAATACTGGGTCCACTTTGGGGGCCTCCAATACAGTAAAGATATTGCCAAGCTGGAACGAGCTCAGCGGAGGGTCACCAGGATGGTCGAGCACTTGCCCTGCGAGCAGAAGCTGAGGGAGCTGGGTTTGCTCAGCCTGGAGAAGAGACAGATTTGGGGGACCTGACAGCAGCCTGGCAGTACCTATAGAGAGGTCACTGAGGCCCTGCACACTGGTGCATGGTGGGAAGATAACAAAGGCATGAGTTGAAACAAGAGAGTCTCAGACTGGATATAAAAAAAACTTTTCATCATGAGGCTGGTCAGGTGGTGGAGCTGGTTGCCCAGAGAGGTTGTACGGTCTCTCTCAGTCCTTGGAGGTTTTCAAGAACCAATCCTCAGCAACCTGGTCTGATCTACGAACTGGCCTGCTGTTAGCTGGAGGTTGGACTAGAGACTTCCTAAGGTCCCTTCCAACCTGAATTATCCTAAAATTCAGAAGAATTCAGTCATTGGGAAATTATCTTTTTTACTTTGAGTCCACAAGTATATTCACATTATCTGTAGTTCCAAGTTGTTCCCCTGATGCCATTAATTATCTGGCAAAGGGTATCTGAATGGTTATCAAAAAGAGCAACTACAGAACCACTTCAGAAAGCGCCACAGGCAAGCTCAAGGCTTTTCTGTCATCACTGAGTAAAGGACATATCTGATGTCACTGTTCTTGAAGATGGGTGGAAAAATTGAAGACATTACCTTGCAGATTTTGGCCTGGTCCCGTCACAAGGAACGTGTTGCAGAACCTGAAGAACAGTGATCTACTGGCTGTGTACATTTATCGCAGAAGACTACAATGAAGCCAGAACTGGAAGTAAAATCTAGTGTGAAATATCACAAAAATTCAGCATACCACTTGTCACAGGAGACATTCATGCTGAGCAGTTGACCAGAAGGTAATCCACTGATTCACAGTTAGTATAAACTAGAATTTATTGTTCTGAAATCAACAACTCGTATCATCACAGATTATAAAGTTCACTGGACAAGATTTGACTTTTAAATGCTTATCTTGAGAACCAGATGCACAAAGAGAAATCGATAATATGGAGAAACTGAAAAGTCTGGTTAATAATGGGATATACAGAAGAATGATCATCAAAATATGGAAAAAAATATTTCCAAATGCTTGAGCATTTGGCATAACATGAGCAGCATCTACCTTCAGCATGCTGGTGAAGACTGCAGGAACTGCAGACAGCCAAATGCATAGAAGACAAAAATGCCACCTATTGTAGCCCTGAATACATTATTGGTATTTATGTCCCAATGCCCCTAACAGATTAGAGGGACCAAAGTTCACTACTGTTTTATGGTAAAGAAACTTCTGCTTGTGTGTAGTTCATTTGAAATTATTATTTTGCAGATATTGCCTTTAATTTAACCATCTGAGGCCTCACCTGAGGCTCCTCACCCTGATAAAAGCACAGAATGAAGCAAAAGGAGAAAATGTTCAACATGTCCAACAATGGCCTGCAAATTTTTGAAGGAAACTGGGACAGATTATTAACAAACATCAGCATGTTTCTATATAGGCCAGAACTCTGAAACCACGACGTCCTAGTGAAAACAGCAGCTGCCATGAACCTTGAGGCCACACTTACACACTCAGAGTACCTCGAAGAGATATTCTGGAAGCAATTTGGGCTTCAGCAAGGAGTCCTGTTAGTCAGAGAAAGCTGGATAAAGACAACGCAAGATCTCCATAAGTTGCCACCTTTCAGAAGAAACAGAATCTGATAAATCGCAAGTCAAAATCACAATGATGAAAATAGACACACACTTTTTTTTTTCCCCAGACTGCCAGGCATTTAACATCACCAGGAACGAACGAACTGCATCAGAGCATAGAAAGTCCACATTCATAAAAATATGTTTCCTCAGCAATTCTACAGGCAGTAAAATGGCAAAAGATAGCATTTCTTCTAAGAAAGTCAAGTGATTTCAGAATGACCTTATTACTGGGTAGCAACACCAGAAGTGCAGACAACTGATGCAAAATACCCATGGGGTCTTCATATGTTTTAATTACAGAAATCTTAAGCTAACCTTCCACTCACCTGAACATAACCTGACAACAACACTGGCCACTGTAGTACATTAAACACTGTCCTCTCTAGCATGAGATGGAGAACACCCAGCCAGAGCTACTGTCTCAAGAGAACATAGCAGAAAAAAAGGCTGAGCCCGTATCCGGAAGTGAGATACATATGTCTACCTGCTTCGCAATTAAGTAGTTGAACTGAGGCATCCAATAATAGTGCTGGTTGAATTATAAACAGAGAAGACTCGGTCCCCAGTATTTACATCAAGAATCCAATAATCTATCAGGTGCAATGAATGACCATTACTCTTACAATACCCACAGCTCCTTTTCCCCCTTCTGGAATACGATGCATTTCCAAATGACCACCACCACCCAAAGAAAGTGCCCAAGAGAACATATCCACATTCACATCCTAGGGACTGTATCACAGCACTGAGGGTCTAAGATTATTTCTGGTGTTGAGGGATCAATGATGAGGCTGAGAGAACGTAGTACCATGGCAAGTTAAACTCACTTTCTTGAACTTTCTTGAACAAAGTGCTGTGTGTTACTACTGAGAACAAAGTGTCACTTCTACAGAGGTATCCCCAGTTGGTGCCAGGGGATCCGACAGAGCTGTAAATCACACAGTTGCCGAACTGGAGAAAGTTGATAAATGCTTATTATCTTGGTGTATATTTGGTAAGCCAGTGCTACGGAGTCAGTGTCAACACACAAGCTTCATCCATGTCACATGACTCTGTGGTAACTCCACGGGCCCCACTGGTCTCGTCTTTATCATGACAAGTCTGGAGAAAGAGACAGGCACCTCCTTGGGCAGTTATCTTAGGAACAGCATCCCAATCAGTTTGGTCCCAGAGGTGCACGGAGTGGTATGGTCCCTGGCAGTGACCAAGAGGCTCACTGCAACCTCAGGCACCTGAACCAGATGAGGCCTTTGTGGCTTTCTCAGCTCCACTCCTGTGCAACACAGGCACGCGATCCCTTCACTCGCTAAATTTAAAAGAACAGCAAATAGAGCCCTTATCAGGAATGCATCACTTTCTAAGCAATAAAAATACTTCGCATATGGATCAAAGATGGAATTCAAACCTCCCAAGCCTCACAGCAATAGACGTAAATTATAAAGACATTACTGCTTTAAACAAAAAGAAGAGGATACAGAATAATCCACCATGCAGAAGAAAAATCTGCCTAAGCAGAAAGTGGTTCATCTCTGCAGAGTGGCTGGAGGAGTGCACATGTCCCTGAGCATGTTACAGCTCATGCTGTAACCCACTCCTCCCTCCGAGGATGAGGGGGGGTCGGGCATCGAGTCCATACAGGTACTGTCAAGGGAAAATAATGATGTGGTCTGGAGTGAGGAGGAGCACGTATACTGACACTGTCAATGTTCACTTAGAGTATCACCCACAGAAAGATGCAATTATTTATTGATGATAACAAAACTATCTAAAATAGACATGAATTCCTACTGTTACTTACACCCAGTAAGAAAGAGGCCTTTCATATTTTCTTCTACTCTTTTTCAAGAACAGTTCAGAATAAAGTGTTTGCTATTATGCTGTCACCACTGAAAGTCTAATGACTTAGAAAAGGCACAGTACAAGAGGAAAGATAAAAAAACCTCAGTGCGCTGCTAATGAAAGGAAATTTTAAGATCTTCCAGATCATATAAACCCATTCATAACTCATCATAAGTACACTGACCTTTGAAAATTATAAATTTTAAAAAAATCAGTCAAAACTTGGTAAAAAAAAGTATAAATATTATCTCTGGTTTCAGTGGGCATGGCAGAAGGCTCTCAGAATATTTTTAGGCCCTCTTGAAGTTAAATATTATTAACATAATACGCCTATAAGGATGAATCCAGGTAATAACTATAGGACTATGTAAGAATTAAGAGACACCACGTAAAAGCACTGTACATACAGCATGGGTAGCCTGTGGGATCCAGAGAATGGCGGATACACCACATACAGAGCCTCCGCTCCCTCATACTGGTGCATCTGTCCCCCGTAGTCCCCAGCCATTCCTTATATCTGCAAGAATATAATAGAAAGAAAAGGCGTAACAGGGTGCTTCAAGACCTGAGAGAAGATGGGAGCACACGGTTCAGGGTCTCCACTCCCTCACCCAGGTACTACCCAACAACTCTGGGCGTTCAGTTCTCCATCGTGAAGAACAAACTTCTGAAGTTTAGTGGCCATAAGGGCATGGTGCAAAATACTTATGTTTAATACAGTTTTTAGAAGGCAGGGGACCACTGCTAAATGGATTAGTGACAGGCTCTTGTTCCAATCTGTTTTGTAATGTTTGCCACTGTAATTATATATTGTGATAAGCACAAAAGAGATAGTTATGAATAAAATTGGATTTCTCAAGGAAGCAAAGATCGAAAGACTAGAAAGTAAAAAGAACCCTCAAAAGCCTAAAAAGAGTTTTCTAGTCACCAGTTTTGTTGTCTGCAAAAAGAAATTAAAATTCTTAACTTATATTCCCCAATATCCATGTCAGAAGTAAAGCGAAACAGCATACAGATCCCAAAATAAGTTTGTGACTATATCAACTAAAGGATCAACGACTCAACTGGAAAACAGAATTGTAAGTCTTCACTGGACATGATCCTCCACAAGAATAAGAGGAGAATATGAAGAAGCAGTCATGCCGCTCCCACTCTGTGTGGAACACAAAATAAAACCGTAGGTTAAAAAAAACCCCAAAGTTCTGATACTAAACATTTATTAGAGAAAGATGGCTGGGAACAAAGAGCTTCCATTAATCCAGCCAGTCCAGGGTTACATTATTCCCTTCTGTTAAGCCAGTTACCTATGTTCTACCCACTTGCATCAATGTGCAATTTCATAACCTAATCATTAAAGTGTGTTGATTTTACCTTCAGAAGGAAGGACAGTGGTAGTTTTAACTTTGTAGTCATGAAACCAATGCAAGGAAGCAAATGGAGAAGTTTCATTAAAAAGGAGTATTCATCAAAAACGCAACATGGGGATGTAAATGCAGAGTTCCTGCTGGTACCACTCGTATGATAAATGCGCTAAGAAACCCAGTAGTCGGATGTGATTGCAACCAGCCTATAAATAGACACAATTCCAATTGCTCATATAAATAATGTCTTTGTAAATGATCCATCAGTCACGTTGTGTTCTGATTAAGGAGCCCTGCATGAGAAGTGTGAACTGAACAGAAATGCCCCTGAAATTTGCTTCCTCACTTGCACAACACAACCACTTGCCATCTCAATCTCCATCCAACTGAGCACCTTCATTCTCACTGAAATCAGTGGGAGATACTTAGCACTTTTTAAAAATAAGGTCTAGTCCTGAATACATAGGCTTGATAAATTCATGATAGAAAACATAACTCACAATCAGTCAGTTTCAACTTTTGGTAAACAAGTTTTTTCTACTTAATAATTCAACCTTAACGTGGAGCTTTTAACCATAAATTATAAAGTTATTTTGTCACATATCTGGTCATTAAACTAAAATCACATAACACAGAAACTGATTTTGCTTCAGCATTGAAAATGCCACAGATATTGAAAGAACTTCGCTCAAACTCCAAACACGAATTACATTATCATCAGAGATGAACCACAAAATATTACATCCTGAAAATGATCTGCCAGAAATTTACAGATATGTCAGAATTATGGGTATAACTGGCACTTTTTAGTAACCACAATTATATAAGTCCAGTTACTTAAAGAGTTGTTTAATGGAATAAACACATTCTGAAATTCAATAAACTTCTACTTTTTATGAAAACTAAGGCTGGTACATTCACTCTAGAAAAATTTGCATTCAAACCAAGCATTTCAAATAAACATCAGTGCACTATATCACAATTTCAAATGTTTTTTCTCCCAACTCGATCACCAAAATACTATAAAAATAAAAAAAATAAATAATTGGTAAATCATTGCCACAGCAACTGACAGAGAAAGCCAGTTAGCACGCCTGAAACCTTGTCTGCTCTTTCAGAATGAAAGAAACTTAAAATGTATCGCAAACAATAGAAACGGAATAAAAATAAAAGAAGAAAATAAGTAAATGCCTACCTGCCACAGGAGATGAAACAGAGTATTACTTTAAGGACAACAAAATTAGGATTCCACAAGAAATATTGAGAGAGAAAACACGTAAGCAATTCTACTTAGAAAGTAAGAATCCATAAAATGAACAACAGTATGTGACAACATGTATTACAGCTTTTAGGCGAATTCAGCAAATACTATTACTTAGTAGTTTGTATCTATTACTAAATATTTTTTCCAAATCAGTTTCTTTTTAACAAAATTATGAACATACCCCATGTTCCACTTAAAGCATCTCTCTACATTAACAGTCACATACTCTGTAAATATTCCACTAAATTTACCTAATTTAAAAAGCTAGAAAACATAAAATATAAGGTTGTGTGCCATGCCTGTATGTGTGTACACACATGGCCACAAAAACCATATGATTTACTATTATACAGCTAGAAGAGAAGCATATGTATGGCAAAAGCTGCGTGTACGTAAGCACATGCGTCTGAGCATGCACACACGTATTAGTCCTTTCTCTACTTCATGCACTCTCTTCCATCCACCAACACACTCTAGAGTATTTTGAGACTGCCATGGAGCTGACCATCAACCCAGACCAAGGCCTCTCTGTTCCATGTATGCTCTTATGCTAGAAGGGCAGGAGGTCACTATTCTGCAAGTCTAAATAAAAGTGATTTTTTTTTTTTTTTAAAATTCTCTTGTCCCTTAGAGGCCACTCTTGTAGCTCATTCCAGGCACATCATTCACAACCATTTAGAGATCAATTACACAGATTATTTCATTTCTAACTTTTTATTTCTTCAAGACACCATTTATACTGCTGCTCTGTAACATCACAAGAGCCTGAGCTGTAGTTCCCAGTGATCTGGGGTACAGTCCCACATACATTTGTTTATGATCTCCAGTGTGTCATGACCAGCTAAATGTACTTGTGAATTCAATTAACTGCTTTGCATATAAATTTGTCAGGACAGCTTTTTGTTCTATGTCAGGTAACAGTAATATTCTATCTTTGTGGGGGCCAGAGCATCTACAGGAATGAATTTATTCCTGTTACTTTCAACTTTAAATCTACACAGTTTCTTGACCGTTCCACAGTCAAGTTGTGTTCAGGAGGTTTTAAGCAACTGGCGTCCAGAGTCAGGTGTGAGGATACCATGAGCTGCACAACCACATCAGCAAGTACAGAGTATTAGCATAGCGATACACACAGTTAACACCTCTGTCAAACTGCAGCAAACCACTCCCTAATAGCAGGCAGTCTTTGTCTCCTTTATGCAGCACAGCTTTTACGTCATCACGCATTTTAATCTTCCTTCCCTCTGAGACCAGGTTCTCTGCAGAGATGGGAATGTGCACAGTGCAGGAAATTAGGATGTCTTCACCCAACAAGAACTGCTGCTGGGCACTTGGTGGTAGGCATACCACAAAGGATTTGAAACCCCACTTAACTCTTTCTTTTTGACTGTATCAAGCACAGGCTTCCTAGTCTCCTCTTCTAGGCCCTTACTAACCCGGTGTATCAGCTACTGTCACACTGTGTTACTCCTCTCTGTCTCTGCTTTGCTACTGTGACTGCTGCCTGACCGCAGTTCTCCAACAGCCCTTTTAGTATTTTTCCACACCATCCTTTACACATAGATTGCGTTTCTTGAGCTGATCCATAAAAATTGTACCACTTCCCCCTTCTTCATTCTTGCAGCAGACCAGTTTCTTGGATGGCATATGAAAGAAACCAACTGGGTTGGTTAATAAGCCCCATACACATGGGGCTTATTAAGATGAAGTATGGGGCACTCCGTACTTGTCATTCCTACATGGTTTGACTTGTGCAAGCAGGAAATTTAATTAGCAGAATGTACGGTCTTCACCAACGTGCAACAACATATCGGTATCGTTGGGCACTACTGAACCATGATGACAATTTAGATTCTCCTCTGTAATTATGCACCAGCAAACTGATCCCAGGAGCACACCTCAGGAGGATCTTTTAGATTAGGATCTCATCTTTTTCAGTGTAATTATGCCGCACAGTAGGCGTAAGTAATTCTTTTCTTCTTTCTTAATTGTCTTGCATCTGAAGCATTCCTTCATACTCACCATGAGAAAATGTGATTGACTCTGTGTGATGTGCCTAAAAATCCTACAGAACAGCAGGTAAGCCTTATATAGGGAGCCATTTTTGCCATGTTTTATATAAATACATACACACACACATTTTTGTCTGCTGATTCTTTGACTTAGTCTATTTGAGCCTAAACCCCAAAATGGTGATGGCTGACATTCCCCAGGAATTTATTCCCAAATGGCTAGCGTAAATTTGGCGGTTCTTTTAAAATAAAGAATAAGATTAGTGTCTATCTTCTCAGTAAAGAAAATGCCTGAAAAAATTGTGTCCTGCATGACTATCTTTGCACAATACCGAAGTATATTACTATGATGGGATAGACAAAAAAAATGAATAAAAGAGTAGGTGTACTCTGCTCTAGACCCACCCAGAATAGGTGTGAAAATAGTTCCCAAACCAACGTTAGCAGGAGAAAAAGGAAGAAAGATGTCTCTTCCTGTTGCTCACTGGCAAGAATATGAGGGAGCAGAAAGTAATTCTTGTTTAGGACTCCCCCCTTTCAGTGTTTTAAGTTCCCAGCTCACAGAGCACACTTTTCTACAGTACTGCTCCACTCTAGAGCTGTATTTCCAAAACACAGACGGTGATAGCAGGAAAGATCAAGGCTGGCAAGTAGGCCTTGAATTCATGCCTTAAAAGGTACACTCATCACCTACTAGACTGCATGCACAGGAATTTTAAGGGTATAAACTCCCAGTTTTGTTGCAGTGTGTAGCTGATGTCCAGTGTGAAAGGTGGTTTCAGAGGCTGACTGAAGCTTTCAGATTAGGCTGATGGGGGTCCTTCTTGTGTGACTGGTTATTTGAAACTGAATCTTCACATTTTCATTATTTTCTTGTCTATGGAGAGGGGAAGAGTGTTCCCATGTAGCCTGACATTTAACAAGAAAAGTAAGCAAGGCTTTAACATTTCCACTTAAAATGTATTCCTCTGACAAGTTCATTTTTCTTTATTTTCTGATCAAGTTCTGTTACCTATTCTAACTATGTAATAAATATATACATACAATTTTCTTCATGAGTGGATTGTGGCACGTAGCAATTTTTCATTCTGGCATGCTCATAATAATTTTTCACAATAATTGTGAAGACACCAGAAAACAATCTTTCTCACTTTCACACAAAATAGTCATCAGAACAAGAACAGGAATTATTCACCTTTTTGTTATTGATCTACTTCACTAGCTTAAAAACAAAACTCTTAAAGACGCATTGCATTAATAAAAAAATTTATTATTTTTAAATTTAATTTTCCCCTAAAGAAGAAAAGGGATTTAATTTGGGTGAGAGAAATATAAGGAAGAAAAATATTTATAATATTTATTCAGAGAAATTTCTGAAACTAAAACTCAGGACAGATTTTCAAATTCATGTGCCATCCTTCTACAATTTTCTTACAAATTTTATACTAAAATGCTATATCCTGCTTTACACACACACACAAACACCACTGCCATCAGTGGCCAGATTCGTTTCCACTTGCCATGTGATCAAGCACCATGGGAGGGAGCAGGACTCTTCCTGACTTACACAGTCAATGTAAGATTGAATCAGAGGAAGAGATCCTGAGTTCAAAATCTATTAAGGAGATTTCTTAATAGTAAGCTAATAATCAAGCGGGACAACTGGGGGTAAAAATAGCGCATGCAGAAGGATGTCTTTAGTCCCCTACTGCAATATGCCTTGAATGCTCCACTGTCATTTCATGCTGCTTAAAACACAACTATGCACAGTACAAAAGCTAGTTTTTCATTCTTTCCTCTGCCCCAACTGTTTGTATGCAATGGTCACACAACCATTCCCATTAGTTTCTGTATGCAATAGTAAATCAAACAAATCTAATGCACAAAGAGTGATGAGCTAGGATCCACAAGTGTTAAAACACTGCATATAATAATAGTATGATAGCAATAGTGACTTGCCTAGCACAGTTCTAAGTAACCCCATTTGAAAGAGCATACATACACACTAGATTTAAAAATTAGATCTCCAATGAGTTTTCAAGAGAGAATATTATTCACATCTTTATCTAGAAGAGAAAGCAAGACCTGAAATGAGAAAACTGGCATTGCCTAGTGTTAAAGAAAGCAAATATGGTTCCAAGTTAACAACAAAACTATTACTGGGATGTACCAATCTGCTTGGCTGGTAAACTTACATGGATGTCCAACATATAAGTATGAATGGCTTTGGGGGCACCTGACCCCAAAGACCAACTGACAAGAAAACAAATACTGATTTCAGAGATGCTATCCTTATCCTGTATGTCCTCCAGTGCTTTAAACTTGTCTATATCCTCCAAACTAGACATTGGAGAAGCAGATATGATAAAGACACATGAAGCAAAGTCGCTGCGGAACAGGATCATGTGGCGGCAGGGGGGTGGGTGCAGGAAATAGGGAGCGTTTGATGGCAAGGAATCCTTGGGCTTGTGCTTTGACAAAGGACATTTTGTTTAAACAACTGAGAAGTACACCCCGCAGCTCAAGGCATAGTGCTTCCTACGGAACATACAGAACTGACACAGAGCATTTAGGAAGCAAAACATCAGGCTGCTGTTCATTTTATACAACGGGCATAAATGGCATCTGGTGTTTTAAACACCACAGTATTTAGCAAAGATATTTAAATATATAATTTTTCCCTTTCTTTGACTCCACAGTATTTAAAAGCAGCAGTACTTGCCAAATACTAAGCCAAACTTGAACGTCAAAGGCCAAGCCATTTGTATTATGGTGTTCTACAAGAAAACTTGCTAAGCAAAATGTTCCACAAATACTGTTACTCCATTTTGAACAACTCACTATGTAAAACATGCCTTGTCTTATTCATCTCTTACCCTCCAGAACAAATCTTCTATAGCATGAAAGTCAAACCACATGAAATCACTGATGGAATGGAATTGTCTTGGAAAACTGGTAAGCAGATACTACAGCCTAGAGATTCATGCTCTGTCACCTAGATAGAAGTAGCAGCATACCTCCCTAATCTAAATACAAATGTTGAAGAACAAAATAGCACAGCAACCGAAGTTGAGCTTATAGACACAGATACTGAAATATTTTAGAGAAGAAAAATCAGAATTATTAAATAATGACTATCAATACACATCTGCTCCAAAAATAATTTTTAAATCCTTCTTACTTCTTTCAGTAATGTACATACTCATTCAAAAAAAAAAAAGCAATTATTTTATTTCTTTCAAAATCATGAGTTATGAGCATCCTGATAAAAGCATTAGAAGATTATTAGCTTCTCTGATCATGATTCTGGGGTGTTATTGGGATCGCTGAGATTATCAATGGTGAATGCGAACTTGGAAGCAGGTTAAAACAGAAAATACAGTACGACCTACAGGTTGTCAGACACAGGAAGAATTTGTTGTGTGTCAAATGTTAACCAGAGACAAGAGAGGAACTATTAATCTGAAAAACCTGGCTATAAAATGAAGAGAAATTAAAATACGACAGAGAGTAATCTGTATTTTATATCATCTAGTTCACAGCACTTACTGCAATCTGAGAACATCCATTAAGAAATCTTAGTACATTTATTCAATAATCATTGACACGTGCAAACTACTGCTTGCAGATAAATAACAGCCATATTTATTGTTATTAATATGAACATTTGGCCTCTATATCTGTATTTATTTTGATAGAAAGCCTGTTTTGTCTGAAAAACCTGTTTCCTCTGGAATTTATTCTCTACTACTTAGTTAGATAGCAAGAAGATGATCTCCTCTTTGTCTATAATGCATTTGTTTGGTCACAAAAGAAATATTAGGTATTGCATTAAAGCATTCCAAGTACGAGAGTGCCAAATACTGGTCTGTCTAAAATAAGAGGAAAAAAAAAATTTAGCTCCTTAGATAGACCCCTATCTAGTCTCAAGCAGAACAGGAGACTATGCCGACCTGAGTACCCAAGAAAGCAGGGGGAGCCAGGCTCTGGCGCGGTCCCTGGCACAGTCCCGAAGGGGACTGTTCCCAAATAGCAGTATGGATGAGGTCACGCTGCTGGCTGCGGGAAGGGCTTAGCACATAGACCCAAGCTCTACTGTGGTGCTTTCCTGTACCCATCTTATTTACTAGTTACATACATAAAACAAGTTTAAAGGAATTGGTCAGTCAGTCTAACAGCTCCCTACCTTGCTAGGGTATCTGAGCTCTTCATCAAACTGACTGGGCAATAGTCCATTAAGACGAATTTGATTTATATTTCAACACCAACCTCCGGTTTATGTTTCATGTATCTGAAACAAGATCAGCCCAAAAAGCTGAAAAAACTACGGTGATTAATTTTATTGATACAAAATTATATGCAGAATACTTTCCAAAGGTAATACTAAAACAGAAGGAAAAATTACAATTTGCCGTAAAGGGGTGTATGCAGTAATTTGTGAACTCAAAACACATTTATAACTCTCCTATCTTCTAAAGAGGTTGCTATCTAGCTTTACCAAATTGTGCAATTTAAAAATGATTACTCTGTACATTGTACTCAGTCTATAAAATGCAGTCTAGAAATATGTGCCTGCAAGGACATCTAAACAAACATAGAAATACAGATGAAACCCCAAGAAATCATCTAAATCATCCCTATTCACTGCTGTGATATGAATTACACCTCTATCCCTGCAGAAAAACATCTTACCTTTCCTTAAAACTTCTGAGATAACACAATATTCCTGAGCAGTTTAGTCTATTGCTTCACTAAGCATTAGAAAATTTTCCCCAAAGCGTAGCGTAAATATTTATGTGTGTAAAAATTAGGCCAATCACTATTTGTTTATTTCCATCCTTCCCTGCCACCTCCTTAGGACAAATATTGACAGCCCTCTCTATAGCAACCTATGGCACTGCACAAGATTTAACGTATTTATTCCTACCATCGCCCCTCCCTCCCTTCTCTTGCATTCTTTCCTCCCTTCCTTCACCACCTCAAACTTTGCCTTATAGTATGCATCTACTAAATCTCTTCTTCTTTTATTAAGCATAGTGTTAAAGTGTTATGACAAAACAGCTTAAGTATAGCCATATCTAAAATCTGGCATGACATTAATTTGCAACAGTTAGCTTATTTCTGTAACTTGGCCCCATAAATGGGCTCCGAAAAATTCATATTCAACCCCTGCTGATGATCTATACAAGGAAACACTTCGCTACAACCTGCTAGAATCTATGTTTCAGATTTTGGAGGTTTAATAAAGGAATAAATGAATGTTGAAAGCGAACCACTTTAAAAGTTCCAGAAGTAATGCACAGATAGCCTAAATTTTGTTTTCTTTTGAATAAGACTACTACTGCCAACTATACACTGTAGTATGGAATAGTTATGGTATAGATGCAATGCAATCTAGAGAAGAAAAAGTTTCACTGCCAGAATCTTTCACTAGAACAGCTAAAACAACTGAACCAGGAAGAAGGCAGACAAGCTTCTGAGCACACAAGCCCTTCTTCAGATCTGCATCAAGAGCAACAAATCTCAAGGTAACAACGGGTCAGGAACAAGTACTCCAAGTTTAACGTCATGATTTATTTTATTAGACATTCTGAACAAAAACAGTGGTCAGCATTGGGAAGCAAATGTGCATGCTGTCTAAGCATCCCTAAGCCTATGTTATTACATCATTTTTCTACAGGAACCTTTCTCAAATTCCCAGAAAATATAAGAGGAGACTAGACAGAGCAAATTAAACTCTTGTTCCTGTGACTGTGTCATTTGCAGCACAACTTGTGAAGTGCACAGCAAATAAGCTACACAAGAGAAACTAAAGAAAGGAAGCTGGATCACTTGGTTATGGATTGGGTGGGAAACAGCTTCGATCGCTAGCCTTCCAAAGACCCAGAAGTGTTGTGGGACAGGCCACTGAAATCAGTTCTTCATTCTCAAGAGTTAAACATGTGCTT
>NW_008825150.1:388077-396895 GCF_000699105.1 Pygoscelis adeliae
CCTCCCTGACCCAGTGGCTATAAGGTGCCTACAGCTCAGTGCATCATGCCCATATTGTTATACAGCAGCCTAAGCTCAGTCCAGAGACAAGTCCCACTGGCTCTTGTGGCACCTGATATCAGGGGCTATTCTTGGGAAAACTCTGTGGCTCGTTTCTCCCTGTGCCATTGGCCATGGGATAACCCTACAAGCGCAGGCGGAATATATGAGTTGCAAGTTTCACTATGGCACACAGAAAAAAAAATACAGTGTAGACATACCACAGGGCAAAGAGGTATGATCACCTTATCTTTAAACTGCTGCGCACATACAATTACAGCTATACGCTGTAGGAGTTATGATGCTAAGTGCTTCATGGAAAGAAAACAGGGATTGCTTGTAGGGCATTCCATTTCTGATGCAGGCAAAATTAGTGATACACATTCTGACTTGAATATCGATGCTTCAGCTCCTATAAACTCAGGATACTCCTCATTCGTTAATGGAAATGGGTGTTGGGTAATTCCTCAAGGTTTGCAAAGGATTTAAGCGTTACAATGATGGTTAACTGTAAAAGAGACCATGACAAGGAAAGACAATATTCTCTGTAAGGACTGGAGAGTACAGACTATACAATGCATTTGTGCAAAATCACAAAATGAAGAAGGGACTATGTTCTCAGCGATTAGCGATTGAGGCAGCTGCAGAATATGGTGGAAGAGGCACGGCTGCATAGGAAAGCTGCGTGAAACAGAAGCGGTGACTGCCTTGCAAGAGGAGCAGGAAGTAAACGAAGGGCACGTCCACTCACACAACGATGCAGCGTACGTCTGCACCCATGTACAGCTGCAGCCCCGCAGAAGTCAGCACAGTCTAACAATCCCTTCAGCAGACTGAACTTAGGTAAAATATTCTGCTTCTGTGACCTCCAGTAAGCCACAACTTGCCACAGTGATGTGCTACCATAAGCTTAGGTGCTTTCTTTACCGTGCTCCGTCACGCAATGTAGTTAACACCCTGAAGTTCTGACAGCACTTTTTCTTCTGGTTTTCCTCACCGCTACAATGCGGCCTTAGTGCTTAACTGAGTTTTAGTATTAGATACTACTGTATGTCAGCTGACTATGTCCCTGTTTATTTAAAAAACCTGAAAGACTGGGCATTTTAAATTATGGATTGACTACATGCACGTAACAAAGAATAAAGATGAATCCAACATCACTTGAAATCAGTTTGGGGGTTATTCATCACTCAGAACAAGCAGAACCAGTAACTCTGGAAGAATAACACTGGAATTACTGGTTCATCAATAAAGTTCTTTGTTCTTCTTCCTTCTGTCACTATGACTTGATATGCTTCTACAACAACACTGCCTCCTACCTGAGCATTTCAAAGGGGAGTTTACAGTTACTACATTCCTTACCATTATTTTTGGTACAACTCCAGCTTCTGCCTTATTGTAGAAAAGGGAATAGCACTTAATTTCAGTTAGCTGCCTTTCTCTGACAATTTTCAACATGCCATAGGAAACTGTGTGCCAATCTCTTTAAGAAAATCTCAGTATAATTCAAGCAGATTGAAATTACAGATGAAATATTGTTCCTAGGGGCATATTCTATTCTTGGCTAACAGTATCGATTTGCTCTTCCTAAATACTAGCTTATATTTAACAATCGAATGTAATACTGCCTGTGTTCTTCCATACTTATGATTTCAGAAAGCACTTAGCCATTCCTTCACTAACAGGACTCCCATGGTCTAAATTCAGTAAAATTCCTCAGTGTTTCTTAAGTAGGTTGTCACATTTTCTGTAGAAATCATTAAACTGCAAACTAGCAGTGACATATGTAAATGCTACTGTGGGCATGACTAATCCACAGTCCACACATCTGTTCAGAATAATGAAGCCCAAAACTTTTATCTTGTCACTTTCCTCCTAATGGCACCTTACGCAAAGATGAAGAATGAGATGAAGAATAGATAAATCGTTCTGGCAAACTTGCTCCCAGATTTTCCCTTTTATGAGGGCTGCGCAGAACCTCCCTCCTCCTATAAGAACGCGTGCCAAAACGCAGGCATCTATCATATGCCAGGCAGAGGCGTGAGCCCCGTGCGTCAGGCGGGGAGAGCTGAGAACACCCATCTCCACAGCCGCATGACAAGGGCGCAGCCAACTCGGGCAGGAAGGGCCACGGGCCGGTCACACCACAGGGGCAGCCCCGCAACGTGACGTGTGTGACAAAGCGTGCATGCATGCGTCCAGTCTCTCATGCGGTGGCACTGTCCTGCTCCCAGCTGTGCAGTCACCGGGCTTGGAGGTCTGACAGGCAACCCACCACTGATGTCATCATTATACATAATGATGCTATAAAGTACTCACTTGTTTGTCAAGTGTTTCACTGTGTGTATGTAGTATTTAATAAAAACGACTAGCTTGAGGGGCTTAGAAATTAATCAGTGTGTTTCAATTAAAAGATTTACTTATTTCTGAAAATTCTAAAATGACTGAAAATGTCATAGGTTTCCGATTAAGTGTTTTCTGCTGACTCAAGTTGAACAGAGAATATCTCTAACCTGCAGAAATTCTTGATGGAAAATATTTAAATAATTGCAAGGCTTGAGCGGAAGTGAACTGAAATGACCTCTCTACCAATTCAAATTAACTACCATCTGTGTTAGACAATTCCATTATCACGGCTTCTGGGCATCTCAAGTAATTAAGAATAAAGAGAATGTTGCATCTCCTTCTTTCTCTTCAAACTGTTGATGTTTCATTAGTCTAAAATTTGTAGAGTTACGTAAAATGAGTTTTGGTTCTTAGAGAAACTTCCGTAATTCTGTAAAAGGGCGGGGGGGGAAGACAGGCCACTAAACACAGCCCCGTCTTTATCAGAAATTACCACAGTACGTAAGAGTACATACAAAAATATTTTGCATCTGAGTACCTGCTAAATGCATTAAACACATCCTTTTCACAGGGCATAAAAAACGGCTTCCTTCTTTCTCAACCTTTCCTCTTCAGCTAATCAGCCATGTACCTAAAAGTGACAGTTCTTCGCAGTGTGTGTAAAGGCAAAAAATATTTCCAATTTCAACAACTGCAAATTAAAAAAAGTTTTGAAGTAAAAAAAAAGAAAAAGTAATAATATTTGTCTCAGAGATCTCTTCTAGTGTCATGTGAGATTCTCTCTCTCTCTCACTTAGGTTGATGGCTGATGCAGTAGGTGTATAATGTAAGCATCAATTTACTTATAATGTGTTTCTCTCTTTTCTTTGGAGAGGTCCTTACCGGCATCCATGGTGAAGAAGCCTGAAAGTTTTCGCCTTCTTTGTTTCCTTCTGTTCTTTCCATAATAGTGGTACCTCCTTGATTGCAAGTTTATTCCAGATATACCTAAGCCAGTCTCTCCCTAGAGGTTCAGCGCCGATCTACTCTGCCTGTTAGCTATGTTTAAATTATTTTTTGTTTAGAGCCTTGTGGAGAAGCTGGTAAATAAATAAAGCTACTTCTCTTTCCCATTTGCTTGAGAGAACAACACTTAAAACTTCATTTATTTCCTTTCCACAGGATGAAAATGGTATTTTGAAGTTAGATATTGTTTGGGGGAGAGGAATGAGGAAGTTATCTCTGTTATTAGTAAGAGATTCCCCACAGATGCCCTTGAGCCTATCTACCAGTTCTTCTTAGCTTAAGAAGGCTAACTCACAGCAACCTCAGTTAGGTTCTCTTCACTCTTTCAGAAGCTTAAGCAGATACATAACTGAAATAACTTTATAGACTGTTATCTATTTCTGAATTAAGATGATATTATACATTTGTATATAATACCAGTAAATACGTATAAATAACCTCCGTAAATGATATCTATCAAGTATAAATTTAAGCTCATTCTGTAGCAAACCCATGCTGGTTTTGCTGCATTATTCTAAACTCCTGCCAGTATTTAATGAGATAATTTACGTGTTTATCTATCCATTAAGATGCTGAAAAGCAGGAACCCAATGCGTCTGCTAACATAAAGAACCACATTAGCTTTCCATCCCTAGGTATCTCATACTTAGATGAAAGTTTTCCATCGCTGAAAACTAATCATCCATAGCAAGAAAGTATCTCTCTATATTCAGAAACTGCACCTCTTGGCTGCCTCAGCTTGTTCAAGAATTTCCACTCATTTTTCACCTCATGAACATACTCACAGCTTTCTCTTCCACTTCATGCTGCTTCTACCTCCATGCCCCCCTTTCTTCCCATCCAAGTCTCTTGATCTCCTCAACAGTTTTTCTCCTTTCTTTTCATCTCAGCCCCACCAGATTTTAAAAGAAAATTAAGGATTAACTACTTGCAGCTGTCTCATTGTTCATTCTAGTTCTGTAAAGTATTTTTAATTTCTTCTTGCTGAACTCCTCTATTTAAGATTATGATATCTATTATTCTTTGTGCATAGCCTAGAACAATGGAGTGCATTATTAACTAGTCCGTAAGTAGCTATGTCATTAGCAATATGGTATACGTGTATTTTATGTATAGAGCTCACAATGCATAAATACACACATTATGCATAAACACACAGAAGAGATACTAAATTAGGTAGCTCAATAAATTTTAAGAATTGAAATTCAAGAACAACTAATTGATCCTAGCTTACTTATGCCTTTATCCTCTACATACCAATGACAGTACATTAATACATTCACAGCATGTTAACAGGAACAGCTGTTAAATAATAAATGCCTTACTATATTGTTTTCAGCAGGTGCTTCAGCAATTAAACTCTGGCTGCTTAATTTCTAGCTCAGTTAGGAAAAATAACTGTATCTTGTGCCATCAAGTAAAATACTAGGCATTATCCAAAGAGTAACAGAAACATCAAAATCAAGATATCCACTGTAGAGTGTTATTGTTCTTTGTGAAGAAATATGTGTCCTCTCCTGGCTTCTCCCTACTTATCATTGCAAGAGCTCAAAAAGCAGCTTTTAGCAGAATAGTCCAGAAGCTTTTGCTGCGGCTATCATTGGACTTTTTGCCTCAATTGATGTTAGTAGTTCAGCTTTTTCTCCATCCCACCACTGGCTAAAGGCAGCCACTAGTACCCCTCTTTCAGATGTAGTTATTTGGGAGCCACAGCACAGGTCAGTTGGAGACCCAATGAAAAATCAACACACCAAGATCTCCTGTATTTCTATTTTCTTTAAACCAATGCACCCTCAGGCAGCACAACTCCTAGGTCTATGCAAGGGAAGTAGAGACAACCTATGGGTAGAGGCGTGACAAAGGCAGGGACCCTAAAAATCACTCTCGGAATCAGGCTGCAGTATCACTAGATCAGATGCAACATGAAACAATGTGCTACAGCTAACTCTCCGAATATTCGTCATTAACTTGGAGTAAACGTCATCAGAAGCAAATCTTCAATCTTGCACATTTCAAATTTTAAAATAGCTCTTAGCTAAATAGCCTAAAATTAACAGAAATCCATATTTGAGAAAAACCCTGTGTTTCATTTGGTCAGCCCCTCATTTCCTAAACATGAGGATCAACTTCGATTACAGAATGGTATTAAGCTACCAAACATAAAAAAACAGCTACTATCTGGCTTTTCCACTTACAAGGTATCTTAACTACCTTAATGTATCCAAACAATTGTTCAATTAAAAAAAAGTGTCTAAAAATACACTTAGGACTGCAAACATCGCTGTAAAATGTCTGTACTATCAGCATAGTCTGTTTCATATTTTTAATTTTATATTTTATCAATCAAGTTTCTTAAATGTACTGTACCTCCCTGGTAGTCATTTAGTATTTAAGAAGAAAAGTAAGAACTATCAGCTTTCATGGGCTTTCTTGTTTGAAAAATAATTATTTTGACTATTAAAGCTGCCAGAAACTTAATAAAATAGTACATATAGTAGACTACAGTATTACCTTCTTCCACCTTGAAGTATATTCACACGATTACGTCTGGACCATACCATACAGCTTGACCCATTATTCTGAATAAGATAACTCTATTTTATCTCTCCACAACAAGACCACAACACATGAAATATTAATTGCCCATAGAAATTATTTCCCCAATAATTGTGCAAAAATTTCAGGCTTCTAACATGTTTTTAGTTTCCTTTTAAAGGAACATCAAAAATAACTGATTTTTTTTTCCTGAGCAAGCATTCTCCTACTGAAATGCAAAAAGCTTATAACAGATGTGTGATAAGGACTGCATTCATTAAAGTCAGCTATCCATCAGTCACAGTAAAACTTTCCTTAAAACATGCAATGTAATTTGCATAAACCCCTGCTCACTGTTACTGAGTGCTAGTTAACGAATCATTCCTTTCATTTCATACTACAGTACCTCATGAAGTATTATCATTACTTAGAACAAGAGAATATTTGGAAATCATTACATTTTCTTACTTTGTGCTACATATGCTATGCACCTATCCTGCAAATGCAAACCTCCATTTTTCTATACAGTTCCTTAGTAATCCTGAGGATCTCCACTAATATTTTTATACAAACAAGGAACTACCTGACTGAGGTTGTAACTAGCAAAATTAGAAGTCTGGATAGACTTACTGCATTATGGAATACAAACTTCATTACATTTACTAAAAATGATCTGCAGTTGAAAACAGAATGCTTTTTATAGTTAGATTTTAAACTCAGCATACTGAGATGACTATGAACAGCTCACATCTCCCGCTCTGCTGACTCTCATGAGTCAGTCACGAGTCTCATTACATTTAGTGGTGGCTTTTACACCCCACTTCCAGATTCACAGTATTTCAAACAAATAAGACTTAGGTTCTGGGCCTCATGCTTCAGGAGAAAAAGCCCTCAAAAATGAAGCCTAAAGGCTATGATACAGCAGAACAATAAGGAGAGGCCAAGAATATTAATTTTTAATGATACGTAATTTGGAGGGATCTGTTACATGTAATGGAATAAGGTAAATAGTCCTCTGAGCCGGCACGAACCAAGTTAACTTGAAGAATACGCATCAAGCTGGGCAGGCGCACTCCTGGCACAACACACCACCACCACGGCAATGCTGCTTCTAGGACCCGATCTGCCAGCTCTGCACAGCAGAACAACGCACCATGTACACAAAACAGCTCAGTTTTGAAAAACCCAGGGGGATTTCTAGCACGGTTGTACATTTTCTCATGCATAGATGATCACCAAATTGCTGTTTCAGGCTGTCTATGAAGTAAACAAGACAACCCTGCATCAGATTACATTCAGTTCTTGCTTTCAAAGTTCAGTTCTGTTAGGACTAAAATTATTTTCTTTAAAGGAAAAAAGAAAAGCTTAGGTTTTTCATAAATTCCACAGCAACAAGAAGGCTTCACGCACGTTCTGTGACCTGAAACCTTGCCTACAATTTTCAGTAAACCAGTTAACAAATTCAAGGTTAACCTAAGTCAGTCATCTTTAAAGAAATCCGACTAATGTCATATTATGTTTTACATAACAATCACAGTCAGCATTATGTTTCAACTATTATGTAGACCAATGAAACATGCAACTTTATCCAACTTACCTGATGCCCGTCTGGTGAATCGGTTTATCACTGGAGCTGAAAGAAAACACGACATTTCAATTAGATTATTTTTGTAATAGTCTAACACACTTTAAAAATAACAATGTTATACTTCATTCAAAGTGTGACAACTACAAAAATCTGTTAACCATTATTTTTGTATCTTTATAGAAACCCATGTTAACTTCATACACACTTAAACTTTCAAGCAGCTTTGCAAGAGGTATGGTACATAGTAACCAATAAGCTTTCAACAGCATTTTCAGCTTCTTAAGAGCTACTGTTACTTATTGCTGTTCATGACCAGCTGTGAAACATTTAGATCTGCATTTCCATTATTTATTGAGAGCACAGAAATTGGCATCTTGCAAAAAAATGATGCAAGCATGGATTAAAAAAAAGATGTAAAAAAATTAATTTTACTTTTACAAAAGATACCTATTAGAAATCCAGCACCAAAGATACTCCTATAGAGAAAAAGACTAATTTGCAATCCCATCTGAAAGGTCAACTTTTGCTTTGACTAACCTTTAAAATTCCTTGGGTAAGTCAATAACAATGCCAACCCCTGCCCAAACCCCAGTTTCACAGCACAAATGACTGTTTTATAGTGCCATCGTGGCACATCTCCAACTGCATGCTGCAAACATTTGGAATCAGACTCCTGCCTTGTTTCCAACTGGGAGAGATCGCAAAACGCATCTTAAAGCACACAGTTTTGCCTCTATTTCATTTCCAGGTTTACCAGCTTCTTCAAGAGCTACTAGAGATAAAATAGATAAAGAAATAAAGTTTTATGTTTTGCCTTCAAAATACAACCTTAAGTCTGCTTCTAATTAGTATGAAACACTGGTCTTGAACTCTAGTTTCATGTGATACATTAACTGCTGGAATAAACAGCAAGAAGAAAATCTGAATGACCTAATTTCAAATGTGGGCAGCAGCTACATTAAAAATGTATGCCCTTACAGTGCTTATTAATATTCAACCTTAAAAATTGTGCCTAATGCTTACATGGAATTGAAAAATGAAAAATATTGAACTTTTTTTATTTTATCCCACTTAATTTTACATGGGAGTTATGCATCATTTCTTGATGAGAAAAAAAAATTGCTGAGAAAACAGGAGAGAGAGTAACAGCTTGAGATGCAAACTGACTTTTTATTCCTTTGGGGAGGAAAAAAAAAAACAGAGCAAAGCTACAACTTCTGAACCACAGTCGCAGATGGTTTGTGCAAGCACATACAGTAGTGACAGGTCCAAGTGGCAAGAAATACACTGGGAAACCTGACCACA
>NW_008825150.1:396927-423793 GCF_000699105.1 Pygoscelis adeliae
AGCAAAGAAACCTCTGGTGAATAAGCTATGGCAAATCCCAAACATACATATAAATAAACAAGAGAGTAACATAACCAGCAAAGTTATTTTTAAATGTGAATTCTGATTCCCCCCAACAATTTTTTTTTTTAAATAAAAAGACAAGAAATTTAGACACATTTTTTATTAGAGCAGACACTATATTTTATGCAACTACTGTTTTGTAATACGGGGGCTGTTTCATTCCTCAAAACTGTTTCTTCTGTCGCTAGGGTTACGGGCCAAATTCATTTCAGGACACTAGTCATGACTGTCATCATCAGATGGCTTAGCTGTTACCTCCAGTGTGTAAATTAGCAGCAGTTCTCAGCAGATGTGCTCATATTAAAAAAAAAAAAAATCTGGAATCTGACATATTTCTAACAAGAAAGCATAAAATAGTGCTCTGCTCCCATTCAAAAGTTTTCCCTAAACTCAGGGAGGGTATTTGGCTTTGGCTGTCAGTTCTGTACATCATCTGTAGATATGAAGATCTAACTCCTGTAGACAGCTACCTCAGCACATTTTACCCCCACAAAAAAAAAAAAAACAACACACCATTAAAAAATGAACATCTAACACAAAACTAACATAATCTGGAGACTAATTCTCTTTGAAACAAGTTATTTGGACTGTCAAAGAGATAAGTCCTTTTCCAGCTACATACTTCTAAATTCACTCTTTTATTTGGCTGCAGGGAGCTTAATTTATTTTACAATAAGTTTTACAAATTTTTCTTTTATTTTTCCTAATAGTAAATAAGTAGCAAGAATGTCAGAACCTTGATAAGCAGCTATTTTTGAGCTCATGTGAATAATCAGTGTTTGAGCAGCAACCAGGCAAAGCCTTCCTCCCCAGACTGGGATCTTGTGAAGGTCATCCAAATGTGTAACTGGGAGATTTTAGAAGCAGCACCCACAGTTCTTTGTTATGAAGCAAGCTGAACTACTCCCTATTTCTCTTGTAGCAAATCGCGATATACTTCTGTTGCCCAGAAAGATGGAAGCGTTAGCTTACAAGAAGGTCTCAGAGAATGATCAGCCAGCCCTACAGAAATTTAGCTGGTATTTTTACTACAAAGTAGATGCATAATCAACCAGGTTGCTACAATGGCTGGCAGGATAAGCATAGTAAGGTGGGCAAAAGAGAGTTTAAGACGCATTTTGCTGGAGCCATAAAAAAAAAAAAAATTAAATTATCTTTCAAACATGTTGGGAGGTGAAAGTCTTGGCTCAGGAACAAATGGACAACTCAATGGCAGAAATATTCAATGAGAGATATTAAACACTCCTCCTGGAGCCATAGGGCATCAGGAACAGCAGAGAGATTTCCAGGAAAGAAACAGTACTTGCTCTGCCTGTTCTTATCATCTTCCCTGGGTATCTTTTTTTAGCCACTGTCCTTACTGAGTTCTGGGCTAGGCTGACTCCTAGGTTTGGACCAGGACAACTGTCCTGATTCACAAGGCTCAAGTGAAAGCGGCAGCCAGAGAGTACCACGCCAAGAGACTGTCTTGGCATCCAGGTTTAACTATGAGTGCAGCTTTGAAATCCTGCTCACAGACCACATGGATATTGCACTTATATCTATGGGTTCAAGCCCTGAACTACACACACACACACAAGAAGCAGTGCTTAGGTATTGTGCTTCCTACCCTGATGCTGCAGCCGTTCCCCAACACCCCTGCTTACCACTCTCCTCCCAGCCATGTCCGCAAGCGGCCTCTCAGGATTTTCGGTGTCTGCCTGCAGGCACAGCAGAAAGCAGCTGGCTGTTGGGCTCTGTAGGCTGCCCAAGGACTGCTCCCTACCATGAGAAACCCAGGCAGCCTTGTCAGAGGGCTACTCCATCCCTAACAACACCCCACTTGCAACACTGCTGACACACGCCAGTTCACAGCACCACAATATTCCAGCGAGAGTAAACTTAGGAAGGGAACGGGCTTGAAGCAATACCTACATGGCTATTGAAGTTAACTCTACAGCAAAAATATATTTTATCTTAAAGGTTATAGTGACATTGCGCTGAGGGTTGGTTGCTCAGAATGGTTCAATAAAACAACTTGCTAGAAAAAAACTGCTTACAGTAACTTACAGCTATATCCCTCCCACCACGGACTCGTGCAAAATGTAAAAGGAACAAAAAACATGGATTGTAAAACCTTGTCATTGCAAAATCCAGGGATTTTTCCCAATGAAGGGTAAACTGGCATGCAGATAAATTCAGAACATGTCCAGTGACATTTGATTTTTTTTTACAGTAAGAGAAAGAGCGCTGCACCACAACTGAGTAATGTACTGCCGTGCACAGAGGATCTTCTTTAAATGCATGGTGTCACTCCAATATTAAACACGACTCTTCATGTTCTAGTTTGTCTCAACCAAAATCTATTACAAACTTAGATAGGGGAAAATGAATAAAGGGGGGAAAAAGAGAAATGTCAGGGGTCTGTATCCTGACGAAGTTTTGACTAAATTATCAATTGAAACTGCAAGCTATCAATCCTTACGTGACATATTACAGTTGTTTTGTTGTTAGTGCTACATAAGAGAGAATTCCATCATCTAAGACGTTATCTGCTGGTAACTGAAATTCATGTTTGCAAATCCTTGCTCAGATGACTGTACAAAATTACAGTTTTTAAAATATTTTGGCAATACAGATCAAGTAGGTAAACAGAAATAATTGATAAATGATCAAGAGAGGCTGAAGTGTTTTAATAGATCTATTCACCAAGAATATAGGCTGTAAAACCATCATCAAACTACATGAAGCATGAACTAAAAATTTTTCCATCACTCAACAATTGTCTAACCATTGCTCCTTTCCCCACTGTACTCTACCTCTCATACTGTTGTTTATGAGCATTAAGCAGTCATCACAACAGCCCTGAGAAACAAACCATAAAAGCAGCGTAATTTTATAAGTAGAGGAGGATCTATGGGGTTGTTTGCAGAGCACCAAGACTAAGAAGGTAATGCTAAGAAAGGATCCCTAGCTGTTAGGGATCCTAACCTCTACACCGTTAACTTGTTCTGACAGCTTGAGCTGTCCCTTTTTGCAGACTCCCAATTTAAGTGCTCGAAGTCAAGTTTGCTTCAGAAACTGTCAGAGATTCTTGTGCCATTATTCCAACCTGGAATAAGAAGCTAAACACATCACAGACATTAGACATACAGCCTTCCTAAGTAGTCAGGGACTGTCAGCCTGGGATTTAACAAGAGGTTCTGCTTATCAGGGGCTGCTAAGGACATGCTCAAGCACTCTCTGACAACCAGACCTGTAAACTGGTGCCTTCTGCAGATCTGCAAACCAGGCAAATAAGCAACACTGGGTCATGCTGCAGAGCACATGGGGACCCCATGTGTGCCCAAGCCAGAGCGAGCACACCTAGCTCCCTGCAGCTTGCTCCAGTGGACAGAGGCCATCAGGAGACTGCTCAGGCCACATTTCATGGCAACCCAAGGCAATGCTCTTTTAGAGCAAAATACACAAAGTCAAAACGCCTACTCTGAGTGACAAGGGCTGGCAGGAGATTAATCTTCAGTATTAGTAAAAATTAGAACACTTTCCACAAGCCCCACTTTCAATTAGCCACTGTAATTTCTTCACAGGGCAAAGGGTTAAACCCCCTTAAAAAAACAAACAAACAATTAAATTCAGCCATTACATGCCTAAGCCCCTCAAATTTGGCAGCCCATAGCCCAGAAAAACCCAGCTCTATTTACAGAGCAGGAATATCACTAATATATCTTAAAGGGTAGATACCAACAGAAATACCTGCACCATAGTGTATCATCCTTGGGTGGAAGACTCAAATGCCACAAGTGAGGTTATGAAACAAAAGTCATAGCCAAATCATACTTTTTTTTCCTATCTTATTGAGGGCAAAACAGTGTTAAAGCTCTCAAGGACCTCACTGAGGTCAGTGGGTTAAACATAGCCCAAATATCACCAAGAAACTGAGAACCTGCTCTCAACACACCACATGATTTTATATAGTCTAACTCTAGTGATTTCAGAAGAGTTATTCCTGGGTTACGCATGGTTTTTCATGACATACCTCAAGTCTCAACCGATGAGCATCATGGGCACTATGGGCTCCACCTTTTCAGTTCCAAGGTCACCTATTTCTCAGAGGTCCAGCAACTTTCAGAAATATTTTGAATTACACCTATTGTAATCACATTCCTATATTATGCATATTAACATTAGCCTGTCTTCTTTCATAAACAGATTATTAGTCTTCCCAAAACTAACCAGCCAGATGCCTTTGCATGCCGAGTTCTGCAGGCACATCATGAGGGCACCTGAGTTGCCCCCACACAGGGGCAGCTATGGGGCAGCACTGGAGCTGGTTCTAAAAGCAGTTCAGCTGTGCTTGTGCAGCACTACCAGCACAGGTAGCAATGGCACAGGTAATCCACAACCACAATGGCACAGACCATCCACAACAGATAATTTACCCATGGAGAATTAACAGCTGATTGTATTTACAGTCAGTATCATACCCAAGGTCAAGGTACATGGTCTTTTCTTGCTCAGAATCTCTAAATATTAGATAGTACTAGAACACAGATTTAGGAAGATGATAAAAATCAAGCTGTTAAAGTTAAATGAAATTACATAAATTATGTAATAAAACTGTACAATATAGATCACTACATTCCTTAAGAAATTTGTTACAGTTGGAATAACTTTAGAAACTGTTCACTTTACTCTGAAGAGCTATTCTTCCTTCTAGTTATCAGACTACAGTTAGTACATTCACTGACAGTTTGAAGAAATGACTCTGACAAAGGAGGGAGTTGTCAGGTCTATGGAAAATGGTTCTCATCTTTCCTCTGTGAAAGGCCGTGACGGCTGCGAGGAATGAGGAGAGGGGATGAGCCCAGGGAATACACAACTATTATTTGGAAGACAAACAAACAGCCCTTGCAATACAGTAGTTAAATAGAGCATAGCTTTCTAAGTAAGTGTGTTTCAATTTCTGGAAATTTAACAGCAACAGTATGTTTTAGTGATGAAATATGTAAGACATATTTTATTATTTCCCTCACCAAATAAGTCAATCTCAAAAGATTATTTTTTTATTAAAAGCAAAATTCAAGAAGAGCACATAGGCTGGGCCTTTACTCAAGGAGGCCACACAGGTGCACGCCGTAAGTAGCACTCGGCCAAAGAACCTGAAAGGTTAGACAGCATCACTGCCGCCAAATTTCCCAATAAACAAACCTTCACATTTCAGGAGAATCTGAAGTCCACTCCAAAACACCGATTTTCTTTGGGGAGGAAAAGCCACAGCTCCTCAATAGGATCTGCACACAGAGGCATCTGGTTCCATCCAAAGAAGGGTGCGTTGCTGGAAGGCATTGCAAGTACGAAGAGTGTGCTCCTTAAGGAGTCACGGCCGCTATGTACCCAAGGAGGCAGAATGCATAAATATACATGCATTCATATACACTGGCAGGATGCAGGCAGTGAGACATGAAGTAAATGCATGCTTTCAGGGAGTCCTGTAGACAGAGACTGAGAAACCCAAGATGAGGAAGAAATGATGCTACAGTGGTAGTATTTATGTGCTACTGGGAGAAAAAGCGAGAGAGAATAATTTGGCTGTTGCAAGAAAAGTAGATGTTGGTGAGAGAAAATAGCTACATCAGATGGGATGCCCTAAGACTGTTGGGTTTTTTTTTAATTACAAATTATATGTACCAATTTTAAAGCCATCTGTACCACAACAAATATAATTATTCCTATCTCTGAAGACATCAACACATCTGTAAAAGAATGAAAACATACAGAAACCAGAATATCCTGTTATCCCCATTTTTATAATATGCAACAAACTAAACTAAGTTTACAAGAGGTTGTAATCCTAAATGCAGTTAGTCAAAACTGAATTTTGAGATTTTTTATTTGCTCTACAGATTACTTCTTTTCATTTTTCAGTCTGAAAAATTAGTTCAATTTCACTGTAGAAGAGTTTCTCAAGAAAGCTGGGAAAGCCTATAGAACCACAGAATCATTAAGTTACAATAATTTGAAAACTACACCAGATAATTGCCTTGTGCTCCTTGCTATTTAGCTCTGGAGCTCCTATTTCCAGAATTGTGTGCTAGTACACTAGGATTGCCCTTTTCAAACCCAACACCATGCACTTCCAAAGGCTGCACAGGATTCTGTGGTCTCCTAGGGTAACCTTCGATGAAAGCCAAGATGAACTTGGCTTATTTTATTTTATTCTTACAAATACATAAACTACCCTAAAAAAAAAGGCTGCCAAAAACAGCACGGAAGAAAGCTGCTCTTCTTTATGTATTTCATTCCACATACTAACATGTATCTCCCAGGTGATACACACGAGTTGCTACTTCAAGCCAAAACCAAACAGCAAACTCTGCTACCTCACCTCTCTCTGACGACTACACAGTAACAAGCCACAAATTATTTCTTCAAAACCCAAAAAAGCTCAGTAAAATTTTTGGCAAATTAATTCATTGATTATTAAGATGTCACCACACAAGGACATGAATTAAATACGTGGATAAATACCTCGGGTTTTGCTTTGCTGAAGATGAAAATGTTGTGTATCCATTTAAACGCATCACTATGGTATCAGGAAAAGAGCAATGTTATAATTGGAGTCCCTGAAAACATTTAATAAACAGAGAATCTAATATATTATTTCAGGATTTTTACATTATTTCCAGGTTATAATTAGTGTTGATGTTAAATGTATTTGTTTTTAAAATGCTACGATGGAGCAGCACACTTCCATGGTCATGTTTTGACATGTACATACAGCCAGTCATCATGCCATAAGTTAGCTGGTTATTTAACCTGTCATAACACAAACCTCAAAAGAGAGGCAAAGAAATCTTTCCCACTTTATTAGTTAAGAGATTTCAGCTCTTATGAATAATTGATGCTGCACGTAATTACTAACACTGAAAATAAAAAGACGAAATGCCTGTCTGATGTGTTAGACCGATGACCCAACGCAGTGAAACGGGCTGTCACAGCCCATTAATGGGAATGAAATGCTGCTCTTGGAGAGCGTATTTACTTCTCCCACCCAAGCAGCTTGTTCGAGATTTGGGCTTTTTTTATTTTTAAATCTATCACTTCTTTCAAATTAATGTCTCATGTTAGAACATAAAAGTATTAAGTGAAGACGTTGCTGTATTCAATTTTTCTATCTGAAATATGCATTCTGTTACACAGTGCCGCATGCTACACGTAGCACATTTCCCCTTACAAATTCATCCTCGTCACTGCTTGTGACCAGTACACTTAGTCATTATCTCATTAAAAGTAGTCAGTCATCTAGATAAGAAAACAAAAACAAACAAACAAAAAGTCATTCACAGCAGTATTTCTAATCCTCAGTTATACCAGAGGCTGCAACAAGTTAATTTGTGCTAGAATTTGCCTAGGCACAAGCTGAAGACGTGTACCTGTGCAGAAGCACTGGCCTGGAGTGCTTGCTGCCCTCAACCCCAGGTTACTCAGTACATATGATGAAAACTAACAGTGTGTATATGAGAAGTTTTCTACTCACCAGAGACAATATATTTCTAAAGCAAAAAGGAAGTATGAAATTAAGCCTAAAAATACCAATGGAATAAATCTATGAGGGAGGTCAGTCTTCCCAGAACATGCCCTGGGCTATGAAAACCCAGGCCTTCCCACAGAGCCAAAACCCAAGACCTGGAGCGCTGCTTTAGCTTGGTCACCACCTATAGATCCCGTTTTTCTTTCACCCTCTGTTTTGTACAATTTACCAAACTGCCTATTTCTGCCTAGCAGAGTGGGCTGGGGTTTTTTAGTTCTTTTTTTTTTTAACGTGATCACTATACCCCAACACCACTTGTAGCAACATCCCTCTTTGCTAAGCAATTTATTACCATCTCCAAGGAATATTCTGCTACAGCCATGGCATAGTTTACAATTGCTACTAAACCCTATCTGATACAAAATGTCAGTAATGCTTTTATCTTCTTACCATCTGTAAATGGCTTCTTTCCACTTGAAATTTCATAAGCTATTTTAAGAATATTATGGTTATTTGCTTTCTAACACTGCAGCATAGGCGTTTAGATCCAATTTCATGTTCTTTTCTGCTTTCTAATTTTGCTGCCTGAAGCATATTTACTAATGTATGCATGTTCCTAGTCAGAATGGGAGAAAAAGTGGTCATTCTGCCAAAGCTCTACCAGCAATGCCCAAATCAGTTGGGTGGTGCTGCTCACCTGTAAAACTATCAAATTGATATTTTATAGGTCATCAGGCTTCAGGATCACCATCTCATGAGGAACAAATTGCACCTGTCCTTGAATCAATATTTCTGACAAACTGCAAACTAGACCACCCAAGATTTTACAAGAGTGACCTGTTCTCCTGAATTTCTCGTAGCCAACAGCTTCCCTTAACTATTACACAACTGTGCTTTAGGCTCTTTTTTTTTTCTTTTTTCCAAAATTTTGGCCTACGTTTTTTGTCTCTTAACAATACCTGCAAGTTATATTTATTGCAAAGGAACAACGTTGCAATCTTGCTGACGGTAGTGGGTTGGAGAAGATGTCACGGCTGTCAGTAATCTTCTCCGAGGGAGTATACCTTTGTGTGGAGTTTATAATTATCTCATCTATTTTATACGGTTTAACAACTGTGAACATAACTGCTTTCTCCCATACACATTCACATACCCGTGTTTAACCCAAAGCCTCAAACCCTTTAAGACTCAGGCTTTCCTACTATTATTCATGTTTTTGTCACTTTGCCATTAGGTTATTACAACATGGGCAAACACCATTAAAACTTTCTGAAGTTAGTATTTTATACAAAGTCTCTGCCTGCTTCCTAGAACTACCTTGGCAGAAACCTGTGCTACAAAGTACCTTGACGAAGTATATGAATATGTACGATCTACAATCTGCATTGCCTGCTTATTCACTTCCTGGTGAAATTTAAGGTTTTGGACTTGATGTGTATTTTAAAGTTTGCATATTTTAAGACCATTACATACTTAAAGGGAATTTCTTTTGCATTCATGATAATTCATTCTCAGCTGGTCAGAACTAAAACAGACAATTTTGTTAGCTTTCAGATCATGAGGCAAACAACATTTTCCCACTTGGTTTTAGAGAAAGGCTGAGAGATGTACCTCATCAGTGGCACAGTGACTCTAAAAGAAAAAGAAAAAAAGCCCAAACTCCAGGTGTTATTGCTTGAACATAATGAGAAGAATAACATTGAGACTGTTTCAAAAAAGAAAAAAAATTAAAAACCACCAAAATATATATACGCATCTAAATAGAAAGGTCATGACCAAGAAGAGAAGCACTTGAGCGTTATTCTGTCCTCACTCCTACCACATAAAAGAAGCTTGCTGATGATACCGATGACAGGATGGTGCTTCCTGACTCCAGCATGCTGACTGACGAAATACCTAACGCAGTCTGCAGGCAGAGCATGTCACCCATTTCCTGGTCAGACATCTCACTGGTTTAACAGCCAATAAATAACATACTTCCCGCCACTAGACAAACTGCCCGTTGTCTGGCAGCCAACAAAACCAGCTAGTAAAACAACAGCAAAGTGAAAATGTCCCAGTGTCCTCCCACCAGCTAGGAACACGTCTGCCAGTCACTTAACTTGGTAGCTGACACCTTCCCCAAGCTCAGGTCCCACAGGTCAGAGTGTAGTTTCTGAGAACAGGTTTGGGCTATTTTGGGGTTTTGTTTTTCTGCTTCTAGTAAATCCTTGTACTCTTAGGCTGCAGGCCTGGCTAACACCAGTAACATAAAAGCCTGGGCTACCAGAAACTACAGCATTGAGATTTGAGAGGTTGAGCCAAATGTTGAAAAGAAAAGGGAAAAAAAACAAACCAAAACAAAACTATTTTACTGTTCACTTCCCATATGTGTGCGATGCTAAATTACTGCAAGCAGCTGCCAGGGATTACAGTGAAGCTGTTAGCCAAAGCACCCTTCATAATTTGGCCTTTCCAGTTCTCAGGGACAAGTGAATGAAGCACAGCTGGTGCTGGTAGCTGCGCTCGCTTCAACGCAGGCCTTAGGTACCCTTGCAATATCTGTTCTACATTCACTCTTGCGAACATGCAGGACAGCATGCAAACACAACGCGAGGGAGAAGGTGGGATACAGATTCACCTTTAATAATACAAACCTCTACCTCCCTTTCAGACAGTCAAAACCACTATAGACATCCACAAGACTACTGATGATGCACTAACTATAGAGACCCCAGGCATGATTCACATTGATGATCATCAATGGCTTTATGAGTCAAGGAAGGGGGTAGAGAAGGCCACCAAAGAATCCCTGGTGACAGCCAATACCTAAGTGGCTCCACAAATCCACAGGCTTAATGCTGAATTAGTTGCACACTGGCCTTTCGACATGGCACCAACAATGCAGGTGCTACTGAAGACATCGTGAAACCTACCAGACCAACTGAAGGACTGCAGATAATGGCAAAAATCCATCAACAACGAGCTACCGTGACTTGCAATAAAACAAATTATTGTTCTCCCTATTGATAAAGAACCACACAAAGGAGCACCGCATGGACATATCACCCTGTCAACAATGCCAAAAGAGTTGCAGAAACTTATGTAAGCAAAGTCCATTATCTAATGTGTTTCCGTTACCCAGAAGGATATCAACTGAGGATCTTACAAACGGTACCTCCCAAATTACTTCTGGAGCACATTCAGAAATGTCTGAGTAGTGAGTAGTGGATTTTTCAGTGCTGCTCCATTTTGCTCAATAGTTTGGGTAGCATTTGAAAAGTTCCATCTGTTGTAAGTAAACTTCAGCATCACAGTCACTTTCACTCCCATTTCGTTCTGCTCCTGGCTAGCAAAGCTTGAGAATGTTGTCCTGACTTCCTTCTGTAACTATCTGTGAGATTCCTACCAGGGGCCAACTTTCCATGACTCTTGATAACAAAACTCTCCAAATGGGCTGATTAGTCATCAGGCAATGAAATAACTCCTGGCATCAAATAATGGTCTTCCACCAGAGGGCTTTATAAAAAAATAACCTACTGCACTCCCAGTTTGGATTCCCTAGCAAAATTATATTTGATAATTACACTATTACCTGAAACACAGCTAAAGCAAATCGTAACAAACATATGTGGTCATGATGCAAAGATCCCTTCCCTCCAGACCCATCCAAAAAGCCTGACACACACTTTTTCATGTCATCTATTTACTGTTACCCACCTGGGCAGAGAAAATGAGATTCAGGTACTGAACATGGAAATATACAGAGACAGAATAAAGGCAGACCAACAGACACAGCTGGAGATCTGGAGTCTTGCTCTGACTCTCTGCTTTGGGGACATGGCAAAAACTCTTTACTCTGTGTCTGGTGTCCTCCCCCAACCCCCACCACCTTTCAAGAAATTCTACTTCTTTTAGAGCAGGTAAACAGTAAAGGTCAAGACTCTGCATCAGAAAGGGAAAAACAAAAAACTAAGGGATGAGTTTGCCTGACTTGTTACATGTCAGACCAGCAACCCACACCTCCAAAAAAAATGCCCTATTCCCCAGGCCACACCATATTCCAAGGGCAAGCACGAAAGCTCCTCTCTTGAAGCCAAGTCAATGTGCAAGCAAGCATGCTAAAAAGCAGATAAGATGCCTGACTCCGACCTAGTGGCCTGGATATTCAAGTGTCCACAAAGACGACAGACTAGAGTTTCTTTTTCAACTTACTGGAATATGCATGTTTTACATTATACCCTCAGTAGAAAAAAATAAAACCCATTTCTGTAAAACACTTGTAAATTTCTAACATTGCTTCCTTGCTTTCTCAACAAATTTTAAAAAAAAGTAGACTGCTTCAGAAAGTTTCTGAAATTAAAGGATACTCAACTTCAGAAAATTAGGATAAACAATACTTTTAACTTATGTTCCCAGTATCCACATTGGGGTACTAGAAGTGAACACAAGGAGTACTACTGCTAATTTTTCTTTTTGAAATTATTTTGGACAAGAAAAAATAATTGAATTCTACTTTTTGTCCTACTAGTGGATTTTTTTTTTTTAAATGGCAAACAAGGACAACTTTTTTAAAAAACACCGACACAAGACAAATTTATTCACCCTTTATAGGCTGGGTCTATACGTGACCTTCATTTTAAGTGTGACCAGAAGCGCATATTGTTTAATGTAGGATTCTGTAATGGTTATATGACAGCAGTCCATATTAATAACCACAAACTGTCTTTTGTATAAGCAGTTTGGTAGATGACTGTATGCATTAGGAATATCAAGCAATGCAATCTCTTCAGTGGGCAGAGAAGACAGTTCTGCGTTCGCTTTGTGTGAGATTGTGCTTGTGGTGATCTGCTCCGGCTGAGAAGGACTGGCTGCTGAGGGTGCAGCTACCCAAGGCCACCTCCAGCACGTTCCACTCCCTGCAACGGCCAATCCGTTTTGGGGCAGCTGCTGGCTGGGTGAACATCTTTGCCTTTTCCTGCTCCCTCTTACTCACTCAGGCTCAGAGAGTTTCCATCTCCAGTCTGCCCTGCGGCTCTGCCCCCACACTCCCCTAGATGAGTTCACGTCCATTTGGGAATATGCTCTTCTTTTCATTAGAGCACAATATTATCGTTATTATGAACTTTACCAGCACTCTCCTATGATAAAATCTGGAAGATGGCAAGCTGGCTCAGATCTATGTAAGACAATGGCAAAATTCACTAAAGCTTTCTCAATTTTGGTACTCCTTTTATAGGCAAACTTTGTAGCCTAAACAGGCCATATAGATTTCTTCTGTTTACAAGAGCTTTGCTGATTATTCCTGCACATTCCAGTGAAAGAGAAATCCATTATTTTCTACATTTGGCCAGAAAAAATGATGCACCGGACAAATTCTAGCTTCAGCTAGGACCTGGACTCTAAATATTAGAGGTTTTTTAAAGTACTGCAGGTAAACAATGGTATATGAGCCCCTCACAACCCTTCATGCACATATTACTACAAGGTCCCTGAAAGATGGGGATGGCAAGTATTCCATTTTACCAAGCCACAGCGTGTGCTCAGGCATACAGTGCAAACTACTCAAAGGCACACAAGCAAGTCCGTGACACACATGGAGATTTAACCCCTTTGTCTTAACTCTGAGAACCCTCTTTTTAATTGCTGGATCATTCTTCTTCCTTAAAGGATGATTATCAAGGGATGAGATTAGAAAAGACCAAACCTTAGTCTTCAGTCCAAATTCCTTTGTCTTGTGGATTTCATCCAGACCCCCAGAGTATTTAAATAAAATTTTTTTTGCACAGTTTTTAAGTATCTCTTATGACTGGTAGGATATGGGAAAAGTTGCCCTCAGTTACTATACTGCACCATATACACTCATTTAAAAATGTGTTTATCGCTAACTTGACAGACCATAAGAGCTTCATCAGGCCAGCCTATAAAAATAGACAGGTATGTATTTTCTAAAGCATATAGCTTCATAGGCCCTGTAGGTGTTCCTGTATCATGACCTTAAAATTTCTAGAAGTATTACAGTTGAACACTATACAATTTTACAGACATGCCAATAATTCTGATTAACATGCCTCTTCCATTTGTTTCACAGCTCCAGAGCCAAATTCTCCTTTTGCTGTTAAAACAAGAGATTACTTAGAAATCAAACCACCTGCATAAGATATGTAGGATTTGACCGAGTCAAATAATAATAATAGGTATTATTTTAGAAATCAAAACTACTGATCACAAAAAAGAAATTTTTAGAACTGAGAACTATGATTAAACTTCCTTTCAATAGAAACAGAAGAAAGTGACAGTTTATATCCAGTGGTGAGTTTCATCTCACAGTCTAACTGGGATTTGTGTGACTTTCCAATGACAGACTACAAAACTTCAACCTTCTTTCCACTCCTTAAAGTACAATCGGTTATATGCATTCAATTCCTCACTCTATAAACACAGAAACCAATGTCAAACATAAACTACACTGAAAGAAGTTATCTTTAGAAAACATTGCAACTGTCAGATCTCTAATACACAATTTGTGCAATAAAAAGTATGAGGCTAGTCTTTTAGAGAAAACAAACTTTACTACCTAAGATGTACTCCATAAAAAAACCCTAACATTGAGACGAAAGCTAAATTCATCCCTTCATCTAAAAAAAAGGGTAGTTCTACAGCTCTATAAACTGTTTTGTCCTGGAACATAGAACACAAGTTAAACGATGTCAGTTCCTAGCCAGAAGTAAATATCAAGTACGGTTTCCGGAATGAATGCGTAAATCTTCTTGGCTCTGCCTTTACATTTTTAAAACAGTGCATGTGTTTATATTCTGACCTTTGTACCTTTTCCAAATGAAAACAAAACAAAAAAATCATAAAGAAATACTTTTCAGCAATAGCCAGACTCCTATTACTTTCCAAGTGTCAGTTACAGTAACAGGTAACTGTCATAAGTGTAATAGCAATTATGTTTCTATTCTTGATATTTGGGAGGAAAGAGCATGCTTCCACAGAACCTGACCTGTCCATTTTAAATTAGTTTCAGCACAAACCATTTAAACACTGGAAACAAGCAAGAGCCATTTCATTTTGCAAATGACATACCAATTGCTTATAAAAAGAAAAAAAAAAAGGCAATTAATAAGGGCTATTGCATGCTCTGTTGCTATAAACTGCTGTCAGTAATAACTACCTCATTTCCAGAAAACTGCTTCCCGCTTCATTTCTTTCACCTTGGTTCACGGCAAAGTCCATACCGCTACGTTATCCACCTGCTTGTTCCCCTTACTAGCTTCTGAACTTGCTGAACAACCTCAATTAAATTTAACAATTAAGAAAGTCTCAAAGCAAAAAAGTCCCTGCTAATTTGTGAAAATTAGAAGCTGACACCAAACCGCTATCCACCATGGAGGAAAGGTCACATAAATTCAGTACTGGTCTGCCTCATTTGGCCTGTCAGCCAGCTAATCAGTGCTAGACGGCTCTGAAGCACAGGCACTCAGGTGCTGCCCCTATCCGAACACTGTAATCTACCTTCAGTAATGTGCTTCCTGAATAAAACTAAATGTTGCAAGGGTATGATACATACTCCATGTCATACACCAACTAGCTCTTCCAGGCCATAAACGATGTTTTCTTTTGTTTTTACCCCAACTGAACATATACCATCCAATTAGAGCGCTGGGATAACTTCACACTATGACTGAAAGAAACAATAGAGGTATGTGCCAGTTTGTATGTTCAATGCTGTATAGTCAGTTTTATTAGTTCTTCACAAGCAACTGGTAACAGCTTCAGCAAATAAAACATCAAAACTTAAAAAAAAAAAAAATTCCACTAAAGAGGAACTTGCAATAAATGTTGAAGGTGATACATCGGATTGCAATGTACTGACTTCTACCACTGCCACAGATGATAACTCCTTCCTCAGAAGTAAAACACATCTCAGAAAGCACAGAAAACTCTAGGCACATGAGAAGAACAAACATAATTTTGCTCAATGGTTGAATTTCCCCATCCCAGTGGCATGACGCCCTGGCAGCGCCCAGCCTGCCAGCAGGGGCCTCTAGCAGTGCCCGGCTGGACAGTTCCTGCCCAAGGGGAGGGACCAGGGACCAGCTCCCCAAAAAGGGACCCTGGGTTTGTCGCCTCCAAGCCAGAGAGATAACAAATGGCCTGTTTTATTAGGGACAAGTGCTAACAGGCTCCTTGACCTGGAGGAAAGAAACCTCCCCAGTTTCTTTCTGAAGCTCACTCACATGCTTTGTTTTGATTCTGTCAAGGATTCAGATCCTACGATGGCAGAACTCTTCCAGAATTAGACATAAAAACACTTTTCTAACATGAAAAAGTATATTCCAGTAAGCACCCTATGAGGCACAGGCTGACACCAAGATCGCTACAATGATCTGGACTCCTGAGAACTTGCCTCTTCTTCCAAAAGGCCTATACATGCATGTTACTTCAACTCACTCCCAGATTGTCTTCCATTATCTGGTGTTACAGCTATGAAGACAGTAAGTGTCATGCTAGAATTGTAACTATCAACCTGCCTCCTTTCAATTGAGAAGTGTGATCGCACACATTTCTGTGATTTATCTTCCATTACTGTCAAGCAGAACTGCAAATAAGCCTTTATCTCAAAACAAGGGAAATGCATGTCAGCCACTGATCGAGCTTCTGTATAAGTAGCAGGTCAAGCAATCTTCTTAATTTTGCATATTGAAAAAAGCAGAAGAAGGAAAACAAAACACTCAATACACTCTTAAACAGCAACAAAAGGTGAAAAACAGAAATGCTGTTACTGTCTCTTACTACTGTTTTTTTGTTGTTGTTGTTTTGTTTTGTTAAATCCAGTGCATGAGAAAGATCCTTTAGGAAAAAAAGACAGCTGAGATGGAAGAAGTAGGTTGCAACTCATTGCCGCCTTCTTATGCTCCATATAACCTCCCCAGGAAAACCCTCTCTTTGGTAGAAACGGATCAATGGCATCCAATTTTGGCAATAGCATGAAAGTCAGGTCTTTCTAGCAGTATTTACAGAAGTTCACGTTAAAAAACTTTTGAAGCTGTGCCACACTCCCAAAACTCCCCAAAAATGAAGTCAGAGAAGAGGACAAACGCCTAAACGTTTGCACGGAAAGTACACCTTTCTCTCACAAGTTCAAACTGTTCTTCAATTGAGACTTCCCAAGATCCCAAGATTTCCCAATCTCCTTATACGTCCCAAAGCCTGCATCTGTGCTGAATGCAATGATCTGAAGGATGGACTTAGAGAAAGCATGAAATTGTTTCTCTTCTTTTTCCAATTTTTTGAGGCCATAACCTGAAATAATTACAGATGGGCTGCGTTCATATGACAATATATTCCAGATAGACAGCAAACTACAGCCCACTTAAAACAGCGGCTCCATTTTATAAGTGTTCCGAAGAAAGCAAAACCAGAAAAACAAACTACTACTTTTTGCAAGGTGGATAATGGAAATGAATCTACGTCTACTCCCACCTCAACTGCCAGCAGCAGCTACATTCCAGTAGGACAAAACTGACAGATTAGCAAGGGAGACATGCAGGCAAATACTGCACATAAATTTTTACCAAGAACTGAAGTTAGCAGTATCTAAGAATAAATAACCGTCTATCTACTTTCAGATCAATTTTTTATATGTGCATTAGCCATTAAATAATTTCTCCTGTAGGTTGAGGCAACAGGAAGGAAGGCTGTTAACTCTATATTTAAGTTACCTCACAAATGCTTAAATAACGTAGTGGTGAAGGCTAGATCAGAGTTTCTCATGTTTTGAGTAATTATTAAAAACAATTAGAGACAGATAAATTATCAGCTAAAAGACGGCTTTTAGAGAAAGATGCCTGAACGTTACTCAAAGGCATTGAACGAAATGGCTGGAAAGAGAAAACACTACGCATTAAAACCAGAAAAAAAAAAATCGAACCCAGAACTAAAGATAAAACGGTGACTGGGTGTAGTACTAGAGAGACTCATGAAAAAGCAGGTCTATAAAGGTACCTGGATCCTAACTCCTCGATTTCAATAGAAATTAGGCATAACTGAAAAAAAAAAAATTACTTGTCCCTTTAATAGTGTCTATTATTGAGAACCTACATTTTTCAAAACTCATTCGTGACGAAAAAATGGTTTTATTAGACTGGTAGAAAACATTGCGTTCGAAGTCTTGAAGATTTTAACATATGTCTATAGTACACATCTTAATTGTTTCTGACTGTAAGTGTGACAAGAATCACAAACATTGTTTTGGAAGAGAACAAGAAATCTCAGGACAATCCCAGCTCTCCATTAGACAAAGTTTTTGTCATTAAAGCTCTTAACTACTGTTAATCCAGGAAGAGTGTTTAAACATACTTACTAGCTTGTAGACATTTATTTGCAAAACCTTAAAAAGGAAAACTTAAAAATTTCTTGCTCAACACCTCTTTCAAGGACTTGTGACATTAGTCTGCACTTTTTACCAAAGGCAATTACTGGCCTAACGATGGAGTTCCTTAAGCGTCAGTGAAAAGAAGTGTTACAGCTTCAGAGACGGGATCTAAAAGGGAACAAGTTCAGTGGTGAAAGTAATGGGAAACAAATTAGAAGGACCAGATCAGTGCAGTGACAATATATACTCATTTGTGGGGTCATCCAAAAAAAAGGCCACAACAACGCTGTCATGGACAGCTTGAGTTCAAGTTAATTCATACCCTGCAACAGTTACAAACGCCTTATAACTCATGGCAATGGATTTTATTTTTCACACTAGCATTGCAAATCTATCATTAAAATCAGAATGGGAAAACACACCAAACCTTTCAGCCTGTGCTCTCAGGCTAGCAAGTCTGAATGTTTACACTTGGTTCCAGCTTGTATCCATTCCAACACTGAGGTTTCTGTACATCTTTTATTTATAGTCTATACTGAGGCTTTCCAAGGAATGTTTTCTTTCCAGTGTTGGGCAAGGATTTCTTTTCCTTCTGACTGTTATGTTTTACAATAGACACGTCTGCTAAAAAGTTATACAATGAAGAGACTATCACTATTTATAAAAACACATTCTACATCTGCATCACAGGGATTCAGAAGGGGTTGATGCTGTTATAAAGATCTTTATACAAGCAGGATGGTATCTCAAACAAGTCTGAGCAGGAAAGATCATGTTGCTTCTCCTCCTTTCAAAAATGTATTTTATACAGCAATTTTCTAGTCCCTCCACTAAGGAAGTCTTCATAATATTTACTAATTGGCCCTTTTAGCCCAGCTTTACAAACACCACTTTAGTCAAATAACTGAAACAGTATGTGTAAGAAAGCTATTCTCATTATCAGCTTTTACCTGCGCAAGCTCTCAGCTTCAAATTCCTGCTCTGATGATTTTTTCTTAATATCATTAAGGAGAGCAATTTAAGAGGCAAACATACAAGCAAAAACCACTTTCTGTTGTTACAGCATGTGTTTTACCACCCTACCTTCCATTACCCAGAATGCTATATACAACGCTGACTAAACTAAAATTCGGATTTTTTTTTTTTTATTGTTTCATTCCTTATAATTTCCTCATTTTATCTGTGGTCCGTAAATTACTTTTCTCAGCAGCAATGCTAAAAGGATGCCTTTTATGGAAAGGATGGCAAATTGCCATATGGCTGTTGTTCAGTTCACTCTGTGGATACCTTGTCCCTACAACCTGCATTTTATTCCCATGCACTTCAGACACGCTTGCCTATCTACATACCCCTTCATTTCAGATCTCACACTGTTTTGTGTGGTATAATTTAAAATGCTGAATGAGGCACTGGACATTTGATTATCATAATCTTTTTGATGTAGCCCCAAAACTGTACATCTTCTAGGTTACTTGCTGTATCGATTTAAATCTGGATTCATGTATTACACTGCCTAGAGACTGCAAATAGAAATTCTGTGTGAGTACTTCTGCTATTTTTATCGCCAAAGGCACAAAAACTTGAAATAGAGCTCTTCGAATTTCTAAATGAAAAACAATTGACAAACATGAAGCCTGTCTTCAAGGAAAAATGTAATAACACCAGTCAATTAGAAAAGTAAAAAACAAAGAGAAAACAAAGGACACTTAAACACTCAAAGCCAAACTTCACCCTCTTCAACAACATCTGCTTTAGTACTATGACTGAAAACAGATCTACAGAACAAAAACGTATTCTATAAAGAAAATGATTAAATAAAAACCAAAGTTCGTAATTACTTGTCATGACCAAAATTCACAGTAAGAACGTCCTGTTCAGTTCCACGAAGTAAACAGGTTATCACTCCTACCCAGCAAGTGAAAGGATTAGCCTGAAAGGGTTCCCTGAAAGGATAAGGGTTTTCAGTATAAAACCTCTACATAAAGCTATCTAGAGTTATCTGTGTCATCACGCAATGTCCCAAAGAAAAGGAAAAAAAATAAGCACATATTTCCTTTAGAATTCTCCTAAGACTGTTTTCAAACAATACCATAATTGATGCTTACAGTAATAATATCTACTTATAGATGTGCATATTTATTTTAACAGATTTACTCAGCATGTTGTAACTCATGCATACATGGACTTCATCTTTTATGCACCCACATCCATATAACAACCTACAATATAAAAAGTCTATGTGATAGATGTATCATCCCTAGTAAGATCACCTCTTTTTCTTCTAATTCACGTACGCCAAGGCCTATTCCACAGCACAGAATACTGAGCCATTTTAAATGGCTCTTTTTCGCAAAGCCTTCTCCCTCCTTCATTCACTTTTTAAAAATCACTCGCCTTTTAAAAGCACAGAACTTCTCCATAATTATACTCACTTGAAACTCGAAAGAAGAGCTCAAACCTGGAGTGGGAATAGTTTTTCTATAGCATGACTTTAAGGCATTCCCATTAAAATAATAGTTGGTGAAATAACCACTGTGATTTTTATTAAGCACTAAAGAAAGGGACATTTCACAAAGTGTTTGTTATGTACTATTCAATATTTCATTTCTCCATCAGTACCAAAACCATCTTAACTCTCTGTGAAGACTGCAGCTGCACCCACGTGCCTATTCACTTTCTTGACGATGACCACTGCTACTATTTTTTGAAACAGAAAATGGTTGAGAACAATCTGGATTCTCCATGAAAAACTCTGGTTGAAACTTTTATTAGAATACACGCTCGTTAGAATATAAGTGTTATGAGTCTCCAGGTATGGTAATATGACAGATGACCATGTCAAAATATTTAAAAGATCTCTCAGCATCAAATGACCAAGTTCACATTCATACAATGCATTGACCACTAATTTAGTTTAAGTTTGCATTCATGCTCTTCTGAAATACATTTATAAGCCAAACAGAATTTCAATAGAAAATTCAGAATGTAAATTTGGGATGTATACATGACGAGAGCAGGATTATATCTGGGCAGAGAAAATAAGAGCAGAGAATTTAATGTGCTCGCTCTCACATGTGCTCTCTATTCTTTTATTTTCCTCCTCTTACTTCAGTTCTGTCCCTCCTCCTTCCTCTTGCTTTTACCTTTGCATTTTCCTTACCACACACTGATGGCTTTTTTGCCTCTATGTCCTGCCTTCCACCTTGCCTTCTTGTTTCTTTCATCACTGTCCTGACAAATGAAATTTCCCAATCTAGAGGTCATCTTTGATATTGGAAAACCAGAAGCGGGGCAGCAGCCCGTACCTTGATTAATCTGTACCTTGTGATCTAAATATGTGATTTCCAAACCATATGTTTCAGATTTACAGGAGCAGCTAAGGCCAATGAGTCTGCAGAGATTTGACTATTTAAGGTAGATTTCCCTCAGACTGAGGGTTCTCACTGGACAGAAGTAGAGAACAGAATGCAATACTTTTGCATAACAGATTGGGGATAAACCCTGAGAGAGAGAGATATATTAAACCAAGCTTAACTTACTGACAGATGCATGAAGCACCTCTGCACAGGTTACAAATGCTAGGCCATTACATTGGTCTTTATAACTTAAACAGGAGTACATTCTAAAAACAGGCACTTTCTTAGTGTCCACGGATACATTTTTATTCTGTTCACTGAAGAAGAAAAAAAAAAAAGTAATTGTTTTTCCATTCATGTAAATGCATGAAGAGGAGTAAACACAGGGAAAAAAATGTAAGTTTCTTTGGGGAAACTGAACCAAAGTCAGCAAATGACACAGAACTCCTACAGCGTTCTTGAGGAAGCCAGTCTTCCTTTAAAACAGACATGATATGTGCAAGAAACAGAGTGATGGTGTGCAAATGTTAGTACTGGCACTGTTTATACCTTATCATTCATAATGCAATCATTACAAACTCATGCCAACACAATTTTATGTCTTCCTATACTATTGAATCAATGCTGTTCTCTTTTTTCCTGAGCTGAGCAGTTAGCCAAAATCAGTTTCAAGTTGTTTCTTTAGCAAAAAAGAAGCTGGAGATAAATTCAAATGTTTTTGGTATAGTTCTACTACTTTCCTGTCCTTAGGTCTTTGGAATTTTCTCCTGCTTCTCTTAAATGCTTCTCTTAAAAGACACAAACTTTAACAAAATAACAGCCAGCAGAGACACCTTCGCTCATGCATGCTTTTGTTTTGAGCAGGGATACATATATACTTTTGAGTGGAGGCTGCTATCATTTCAACTAAAACCTTAATACAAACATACGTAAAAAATAAAAAAGTGGTTATAGCAAAAGTATGCTTTTCATCTACAATCACAAATATACGCACATCTGAGAGGGAACCATACTACTTACTACAAAGACTACTAAATGCTACCCATTACAAGTTCACATTTCTAGTTGCTCATAATTTTTTCAAACTAAGCTTTTGGACTGCAATTCTCCCAACCTGAATAAAACACCTGGGTCAGATTAAGGGATTAAAAAAAAAAAAAAAAAACAAAGAAAGAAAAAGAAGACTAAACTGCCAACTTGCTCAAGTTTGCTTCTAAAATAACTGTTAGCAGAAAGAAAATATTTTAGTTTGCTCCTGTCAAAAATACCGGAAACCATTATTTCAAAAAGCTCTATTATTCTGAAGATCTACAGCAAGGATTGAAAGCTTTGTGGTTTTGTGACTGCATATACTACTAGATAAGAGCGGCCAGAGGCCATCCCCTGACCACCAAGGCCCACTGAACCAGCAAGGCACCCATCCACACGGCTAAAATTCCTTTCCCTCCAGAAGCTGTCTGCATCCCAAACGCCTATCCCGAATGGTCTCCTACACACACTATGCTCTGAACTACACCGGACACAATCCAGAAAAGTACAAGGAGGTATAGCCTAAAACTACGCCAAGGAGTGCACCAACAACAAATGCCATGCTCACACGCCCTCAAGGGACTCGCCTGTAACTGGAAACTTCTCTGAATTGCATCCATAGTAAGGCTGCTCCAGCCTGGCTCTGATTAGGTTTGTCCTTACAACCATACAAAAAGAAGTAAAGCATTGTTTGTATTTCAGATGAGTGACTGAAGAAATTATTAAAACGTCATTCCTAAAGTTGGCTAAGCACATATTAGATAGTAATGCTTTCAGCCACCACCCACCATAACCCAGATTTTAATTTGAATATACACATTTTTAAGAAATTCACGTTTTTCTATATGGTCCCTGATTTAATGATATCCTACTACAACCTATACATATTTTTATATTGCCCCCTTTCCCTTATTGACCCCTTCCACTACTCTAATCTACCAGTTATCATCGCACGACAGACCTGCAGGAAGGTTACAAACTGTTCAGTGCTTTCTGGTTTTGTTTAATTTCAGGAAGAAAACCATAAGTAAGGTTAACAGAACCGATGAAGTACCATTTATCATCACAAAGCTGGCATGGATGTGGTTGTGTGCAAAGTTTTCTCCGATGCTCTGGTTTCTATAATTTACCTATTATTTCAAAATTTGTACAAACAGTATGTATGTAAAGCAACTCAGACCAAACAGAGGAACTAAAGACATGCCTTTAATATTGATATTGTAAGCTAGAATACATACGTTTTACCTAAGCAGTGATCTCTTATTATTTGAGCATAATCAGTGCGTAAAGCTGAGATACATACTTGCATTTTCTAGCTCAAGTTTTCAAGGAAGGAACTCAAAGCAACCAACACACCAACAGAAGCACACGGGGGAGGAGAGGGACAGCTGTAGTATTTTCCTGTTAAAATACATCACTATCTGAGAAAAAACACCAAAACAAACCCAAGTAAAACAAAAGAAAAATAAAGTAAACAGAGGCTACATGACACCAAACGGTACATACAGCGTTGCAATTTTTGAGTTTGAAGAACAGCAATGTTACTTCTAAAAACATCTCTACCAATTCATATTAAGGCTAGATGAAATATGAATTTTTAGCTATGGCAAATATTTTAAAACAGCTGTTACAAATGACATGGGTTATTACCCATCAAAATAAGCTGCACATCGACATGTAAGTGGTAATGTAAAGAGAAACGTAGTCATTTGTAAAAGAACAAATAACTTACTGAGCATTTTCAAATTTTGCAGACACAGCATAATAAATTTTAATATGCACTTCAAACCTTCAAAAAATTAGAAGAATTTGCTAAAAAGGGGCTCATTTTTATGTATATGTCCTATTCAATTTAGTAATTGCTATTAGTATTAGTAGGAATTAGTTGCGGTCACTGATTAACGCTAATACACCCGTGTAGGACAACTTAATATATTAAAAAAAAAAAAACAAACACACTAAAAATCATTCCCAAATTAAGCAGTGTGTTAAGAAGGGGATAATCTAAATACTCTGAACCTAAAGAATGTCATTTGAGAGGTCACCTTAACTCTAAGTGCCAATTCAGAACTACGACACCAATACAATAAAGTTCTCCCTCCAGACAAGGTAACCGCTTTTAACTTTATTTGATTTCTGCAACTGATGTAATGGACACAGCGGAGGACCAGAATAGAGTTTAATTCACGGTTCACAAATTACTCTTAATCCTGAGTATAGGGCTTTTTCTTTTTTTCTTTTAAACACAGCTTATGCCTTAGCTCGTCATTTCTGAAACAGGATAATGCTGATGTACCTTCCAAAATGCATTTCAAGGACAAAACTAATACTGACAGAAGAGTTCAGCTGCAGTGCTTGTAGGTATTTAGAAACATGTACTGGGGGGAAAAAAAGTTGGAGACAATAGCATTTAAAAAGAGACAAGGAGCACTCAACAACGTCCTGTTTGAATTAAGGAATACTGTCAGCTTGACATTTCAAGTGTACTGCTTTAACAAAGAAAAAATACCACCACCAGCTCCTTCCCAGGGTTTTTATTTTACATTTGCTTATAAACTTTTCCAATTTGTTTTCCTCTCCTGTATGAAAGCAGTATACAAACAGGACAAAATGACTATACAGAAGCAGTTTGATTATTCATAAAGGCAAAAGAAAAAAGTGAAAAGAAAAAAAAATCCCCCCCAACTTAAGTTCAAGAATTGCTACTTATAGGAACAGGAAGCAAAAGCACAAAAGAAATATGCTTTTAAATTGGCATTTAAACCCATTAAACAATGATTTGAATACAAGCCTTTATGCTTCCAGTTAATAACAATGCATCCACTCAGCCTTTTGTTAAGTTTCCTTAAAAGAATACATATTCAGGCCAGATGTAAAATTTGAATTTAAAATACACTCTCCTGCACAATGCACACATACACAAGCACACCGTTAGTAATCATTTATTATAACTTACTTATTATTCACCTTTTCACCACATGGTTTCACAAATATTTCTGGTTTTGTTACTTTTAATTATTAATTATTCCAACTGACAGAAATTACAAGCCATAATACAATTAAACTTTCAAAATATATTAGGCTTAAAAATGTGATGTTTTAAAGGGTTTTTATAAAACGCGTAAATCAGTTAGTTAAACTAAGTCATTCTAGCATGTCCCTTGGTGAGAATATTAACAATAATAGCTTTCCTTCTTTATGATCACAACAAAAAGAATATCAAGAGAATCTCGATTACAGGTATTCATTAGAAAAGCTTAGAAAGCTTCTTAAAACACCCTGTAAAGTTTACATATGTAACACATACATGCTAACAAATCAAGCTACATTTCTACACTTCCCTCCATACCACATTCCAGTTCTCCATTCATCAATGAGTCGGTTTAGTGTTATAATTCATGTTTGAAAACCATGTCTAGTGTTAGTGAACTAAGATAATTTTGTTCTTCCACATTATCACCATTCCAGTTTTCAAAGACAGCAAATTTCCAGATTTTTACTAATCTCACATAATCAGAGTTCAAAATTACCACATAAATCTGATTGACGGATTCAAATTCTCATTAAATGCACGTGGTATAGCTGCAAAGAACAGATGAAAAGAATGGCAACTATCTTACAGCGTAACATAAAGCATTTAGAAAACTTACCCAGTTCTTAAACATCTTTTTTTTTCCTGATAAAATGCACATAAGACATTATTTTAAAAACTGCACTGATACTCATCTAGCAAACAGCTGGATTCTGTACTCTGCTAAGAAAATCTACCTCTAGCATGACCTGGAGGGATGAATACTTCAATGACCTGATCAGATATACTTCAATTTCAAGCTGTTCTCAAAAAAAAAAAAAAAAAGAAAAGCTAACAACGAAGATGCTTGGATGCTTTCTCTTCTCCATCTAACCTTATTGACTGACCTCTCAGCATCTAACCGTACTGACTGACCCTTCGGTTAGCCTGCTCACGACACAAAGACGAAGCGCTACACACCCTTCAGAGACAGCTACTACTCATCCCCTAAATCAGACCAGCTGATGGATTGAAAGTGTCTCTAAATAAAGCCTGTCAGCCACACAAAGATAAGGTATCATTAGCTGCGTGCAGATAGGTGTTACCCTCAAACACGACGACACCGCATACGTTCTTTGCTGTCCTCACAGCTACGCTTGCTCCATAGGCCCTTCTACCCAGCGGAAAATTTCACCCTGGCTTTCGAGAAGAAATTATGTTTTAAATTGTGCTCTACTTTTTGAAACACATGTTAAGTACCTCTATGTAAAATGCTTAATCAAGTGCATAAATACAGTAACATGCCCATGAGAGGTGTTTTCTAAGGTAGACGTGCCGTTGGACTAATTACAAAATGTAGATTTGCTCTCTTGTGCTCTTCTGAAAAGGAAATATATAGATCTTCTGTTAGCAATATTACAGGCCTGTACGCAATAAGCAATGCAGCTGCGGACTCTGGTGCTACCTGCGCGCCCAACAACCAGCACCGACGAACAAAAGGGAAAAGCCCGGGAGGTTGAAGTTTGCGGCGGGAG
>NW_008825150.1:425235-425637 GCF_000699105.1 Pygoscelis adeliae
GTCCCCTAGGCTTTGGGTGCCTTTCCCCCGTGGTGGATCCAGGCATCCGCGGCGGTGATCGGAGGGGATTCCTACTGAGCGGACATGTCCCCGCTCAGTGAAGGACCACGGTGGATGTAGTACTTCATAGATAATTACTACTGTGCTTGTTCACGGCCATGTACCAGCTTAGATATTCCCCACATCATTCTTATACATAGATATGCTATTTATTTATATTCGTCTGTATTATTTAGGATGAGAGGGGTGATGTAGTGCTAGAAAACGCATCCTGTTTGTCAGCTGGTTGTCAACGTCCATAAAAAATTTAGCTGAAGAAACAATTGTTAAAAAAAAGAAAAAAAGTCCAATTTAAACGTTGCCGAGTGCCAGTGCTCAGCACAGACACTCTTCCAAGTCATG
>NW_008825150.1:425687-435306 GCF_000699105.1 Pygoscelis adeliae
CTTGTCATCACCAGGAAGCTTAAATATTTTAAGTAAGTCAGTAGCAATTATGGGTGCCATGTTTTTCATGAGGCTTTACTAAATGCTTCCTCAAAGTGAGATCCTTGGAATGCATGAAAACTGTATCACCGCCTGATTTGTAATCACCTCTGAACATTTGGCCAACATTTTGGGGTTGGAGTCTTATTTTTATGCACCAAGCAAATTAACTGCTAAAAAGTCTAAGGTTAGGACTGCTTGGCTGTTTGATTTCACTAAACATGCGGGATTACTCAAATTGCCTCGAAATGTACTTCATAAGGGCTTAGGGTAAGATAAGCAGTCAAAATTCGAGTTTGTAGTATCAAGATACGAAAGACCTGACTTGAAGAAAGAAATGTGACAACAAAATATAGCAATCCTTATGATGCTTTTCACACAGATCTGGATCTCAAAGCCATTTTTAATTGAATTAGTTTCCAAGTGGAACCCAATGCTCCCTGCGTATGCGTTTTCAGATGGAGCTTGGTTCACAAGTTGGATCTTCAAAGTGTTATAGACCAGGCAAATTAGGGAAGTGAGTGATCCATGCATGCGTGGGTGATACTGCTGCCCTGTAGCAGGCAAGAGACACCTCTGCCAATGGAGGTGTCAATGGAATACCTTTGAGCAACATCTTGTGGCTTCGTTTCTCTCTGCAGGACAAGCCTACAGCTAGCCATTATGAAGTGCTTATTTGAAGTGAAATTCACTGGTGTTTAGCACTGTCCAGCCTGAGGAACATCTTCAAGGTCAAGCTAAGACCTCGGGGGGCAGACCACAAGTGCTCTCTGGGCTGCAGAAGATTGCTCCACCAGCAGGCTCTAAGAATTGCTCTAGAGAGAGTGGTTTAGCTAGAAATGCCAGATTGGCTCATTTACAAGTTTAGGAGCTTAAAAGCCCTCTCACTGCTGAGAGTGCTGATCTGTTTGTGATCAGGTTGAGAGATACCTAAGCTCTGAGGCAACCTCCAGGAAGGGAAGTGTTGGTAGTTGGTGCCTTCCAGGCACCAGGTGTTCTTACGCATACAATATTCCATTTACTGTAGTCTTCCAGGACTAAGAGGATTGTCATCCCTGAGGTTTTCTCTTAGCCAAACAAGACACTCTTTTTCTAGGAATTTACCAGCAGCATAGTGTCTTTCACCATCTAATCAAGGACTTCCCTACCTTGCCAGAGCCTCCCATCCTCCCAGACTTCATTCAAGTGAAAGGAGATTGCTTCTCTGAGGACATCCTCAAGAGCCAGTCTTTGATGTTTGTATGCAAAACTGGGATAGTTTGAATAAGAGATTCCTAAGTGGTGGCGTTCTAAAGAATGATCCTTTTTTAAAATTTTCAAAACAGCCCAAAACGTTTGTGTCTAGTGAGACTTATCTTGAGTTTCGGTGTATCTCAAAGGATGGCAGTGAACTTTGTAGTTCAAGTTGGTGTCATCTGGTTTCCTTAGACACTTTCTGTTCCAAGGAGCTTGCACTGACATTTAAATTGCTTTTAAATCCTCGTAAGGAGGACAGCTGTCCCAAAATGTGTTATGTCTAGCAGAGTGAACAGTTAGGTAATGAGAATATCAGTTCACATCTCTCTGATGAGTTTTATTAGTTGGTACTAATTTTTGTGTGTCATCCTAGTTCAGCTGTGAACATCATCTAGAAATGAAAGAGAATATAAAAGCTTCAAAAATCCTTCTGTACTGAAAAAGGGTTGGGCAGAACATTCCCCTCACAATTACCAAGAAAACGACGTAAAGACTTATGTTGTCTCCTTTCCTCCTAGCCAACAGATGCACTCTTCATAACACACTGCTTACCAGCTTTGCATGTCAATCTGTCCCTTCACCTGGTTTGAGGCTGTGAAAAACTAGGAGAATACAGCTAGCAGCTGAGCAACAATTCCAGACAGTGTACTTTGGACAGTGGTTGGGACTGCTTCTGTCAGAGATCAGAGAATGAGATCTTGTCTGAGCATGTAGAGGACAATGAACAGAGTGCAGAAGGAAGGGGGGACAGACTTTCAAGCCTTGTCTTTACCAGGTAGGTGCAAACTTAGTAAATTTAGTAAACGTGAGCTAACAAAGTCCAACAGCCAACTACAAGCCTTTTTCCTGCTAGCTTTCAAGTCTTTGCCTGGTGGGAACATCCTTCTCCAGTCCTTCCAAAGATGTTCTCTCAAACACCCATCTTTTGATTAACCCTGGCTAAGCTCTACAATCCAATACGCACCATACGGGGGGGGCAGAAGTGTGTGCTTAAGACTGGGTAAAGCCTTTTCTCTTGAGTAGAAAGTACCTTTAGCAAGCACACTAATGGAGTACAGGCTTTTAAAAATCCCTCTTAGTTACCTTCTTGGAGGCAAGAGGGACTATTATCGTCTGCTTGGACCAGCTGCACAGCTAGCCCGGAAATAAGAGACTCTGATCTCTTCATCTTTAGTAGTCTCTCTCCTAAGTTGGCAACAGAACAACTCCCAGTTGTGGCTCTCGATGGAAAGAGAGTTCATATTGTACTGGAGAAAAAACAGGCCAAAACCTGGCCCTATACCTATTGCAGTGTAGTAGGAAAAGACTGACATTTGGGTGTGGGAGATGTTACTCTGTATTTCCTGTGTTTTAACAGTTTTTGGTTTGTGTTAGCTTAAATCTTTTGTCCTGGCTTTTGAAATTTTAAATGCAGACACACTCTTCATACTGCATGATTAAAAGCTGCTGCTGACAAGCAACCTGAAAAACCCTTCATGTTTTATATTTACTTAAAAATCTCTTTAGCTATATGGCAATGTTTTTCCTTGCTGGCTTTTGATCAAGCAATAGCTGGTTTGTAAGTTCTGAACAACCACAGTAAGTAGGAATAATCACGTACCAATTTTTGATCTTCCAAAATACCTTTAAAATGTCACATATATTGACTTGTTTTTTTCTTCTTAGTTTACAAACCAGCTCATGCTGGCTTACTAGGCAAATCTTGCTCACAGAATTTTCTTACTAACAGTTTTTAATGGCAATCATTCAGTCATAGATTTTTTCAGCAATAACAAAACTTGCAGCTGTGCAGATCCATAGTTTCCTGCTTTTCTATTTTTCTCATTAGGATGATATATCACTATTACTATTTTACCAAATCCATTACCAAACCTAAATCTATTTATCAGAAAAATGTTCAGTTCCAGCAGCAATATAAGAAACTAGTGCCTGTAGTTCATGGCTCATGACTCACATTCCTCATGACTATTGACTATTCTTTTACTTGAATCTCCTGTTCTCCATCTTATACCCTTTGCTCTGCCTGTGCTTATTGTTCTTTGCATTCAAAACACTTAATTCTTCCCCTGCCTAATGTAAATCTAGAATGGCAAGGACCAAGTAGCCATCTACATACTCAAGTAAAATTCTTATTTATGCCAATGAGGGTTTTCCCTGAGCAAGCAGAAAGGCCAAGTTCAAAACTTGGGATGGAACGAATCCAACTCATGAAACAGAATAGTGGTGAAGCATTATAAATTAAATAGCCCCTGCCATTTTCAGTATCAATTCACAATCAGTTTAACCTGATCTAAGGTTTGAGGAGTTTCCCCCCACCGAAATAGCACCCTGCTAACCCTTGAACAAGTGTTTCTGTCCTCTGCCTTGTATCACCTTTTAGCACTTGTAGAGCTATGTGGTCGGTCAAATTAAATGCCTGATAGAGCTGAGATGAATCATCATGCTGACAGAGAAAAGAGAGCAGAAATCACGGCTCAGGAGGAGTGGTGTCAGACCATCCTTTCATCAGCAATTCAAACTTAGGTTGCCTTACACTTGGTCATGAAACCAAGTCTTCAAACAACCTCGTCTACTGAGATAATATGGAAGATGAATTGCAGAGTATCACATCTTCTGACCTCAAGTCCCTTACTTTTCCACTCACTCTAGTCTTTAACCGAAAACTGGGCTTTCCAGGAAGTATGAGCTTCATGACTTATGCAACTGTTATTATTCAGTGAATGAACAGCTGTTGATTTCCATTGAAATCTATTGTTTGTGGTCCTTGATATTCAGAAACTACTGGATACCCTCTCTTAGAAAATCAGTCCTCTTTATGTGCCTCTATTTGGGCACTCACAATCACCTGTAATTTCAGAAAAAATTGACTAGAATTTTTAAAGTCAATATAGTGAGTGCTGAATTTGCCATTAAAATTAAACCTTCTCATTTTAAAAGTAATGAGATAAAATGACAATGTATATGTAGTAGACTCCAGCTATTTTGAGGATCTTATTTCATACGGTGTCCTACTCTGTTTATAAAAATGGCATTGTACACTGTCAACACAACCTGTTAAATGGCTAACAGAGACATCTCTCCAAGTAGCTGACAACAGAAAATCATCATCAGATGGAGAAGTTCCCCAGGAATTGATAGTAGGCCTCTTCTATTCAACACCTCCTGCAGTCACTTGGGAGTAAATATAAATGTTGCTGATACAATTTCCAGACGACACAAAAACCCAGTCACAATGGTGGTATCAGTGAGCTCAGGAAAGTGCAGAGCGGTCTGGATAACTTGTCCATTTAAATAAAAATCCATTTAAATAAAATCTTTCTTTACACAGCTACATATTAAGTCATTGACTTCAGAAGAAAGAGTGCAAGCAGGACTTTATCTTGGAAAGCAGTGCTTCTAGAGGGGTTTAGGGATCAAAATGGAGAAACAGCTCAACTTGAATTGCCAGTATAATTCTGTGGGGAAGGGGCCTATGGGGATTCTTGGTCTTTTCAGAGATTCTTGGTTCTTTCAAGAGGGAGACTGAAAATAGGAATGGGGGATCTTCCCTTTGTAAAGCACTCTTGAGACCAGTAAAACTGTATGGCCTACAGTTTTGGTGGTCATATGTTCAAAAGAATATGGAAAAATACGGAAAAATAGGAGATGTGCAGGAAAGAGACACAGGAATTATTCATAAGCTGAAGGAAATGCCTTGAGGTGAAAAGACTGGGAGAGTTCACAGTCTTTATCTAAGCAGTTGTTATTGTGCTCAGTAGAAGAGGCTTATAATGAATGATCTAAGTGATGAAGGATATCATAGAATCATAGAATCATAGAATAGTTTGGGTTGGAAGAGACCTCTAAAGGTCATGTAGTCCAACCCCCCTGCCATGGGCAGGGACATCTTCAACTAGATCAGGTTGCTCAGAGCCCCGTCCAACCTGACCTTGAATGTTTCCAGGGATGGGGCATCCACCACCTCTCTGGGCAACCTGTGCCAGTGTTTCACCACCCTCAGCATAAAAATTTTCTTCCTTATATCTAGTCTAAATCTAGATATCTAAATCTAAATCTCAGTCTAGATGGTCTAGTGGTTCCTTCTATCCCCTTTAAGGCAAAGAATAGCATTGGTCTTGCTTGTCAGAAGTGGCTCGACATCTTCTCTTGGAAAGTCAAGCTCTTTCACATCTCTAGAGGAACACACAAATATCCCAAAAGATGCAGTAGTTCTTATATCTTATGAAATATGAAGTAATAGTGAGAAAATCATAGTACAAATATGCTTTTAAAAACCTAGAGTCACCACTGTGGATGCTTGGGTAGTATTTAAATGCAAAAGAGCTATAGTGAATGAATAGTTTTGCTTTTCAAAATCCTTGAGGGAGCTGGGGAATCTGATGATTTTTGAAAAATGAACTTTGTCTCTGCAAACCCTGTTCTCCTCTTACTAGTCCTGAGCTTACATCTGAAATCTTCAGATCATCTGCTGTGTGGCAAAAACAGGGAGCAAAGGAGTAGAAATAGCTGTTGGATGGAGAACAACCCTACAATTCCATGCCTTGCATTGCTCATTAACTGCTAATGTTCCTCCAAACAAATCTATTATGAGAATTATCTTAGGTTTCTTGGGAGCTAATTTCCAAAAGGAGCGGTCAGAGCTGTGGAGTCTGTCATTCTAAGTGATGTCTTCTCCTAGGGAAGTGACAACTTTTTCAGTGGACATTAACTGTTGGGTTTTCGGTTAGGGTTTGCTTTTGGTTTTTTTCCTGATAGATTTAATTGTTACTCTTTATTTTCTTGAAGAAATTAATATTTATTCTTGACAGGAGGAATAAAGCATCTGCATAAGTATTGGTTAAAAAGGACACATAAGCACCAGCTGAAATATTTTCCTGGGTTTGAACCCTAATGCAGCGGTAATGTTCCTGCAGACATTCATCCTGGTGAAAACTGAGAATAGCATTAGTGAGTAAAACCATCATTCTAACCCTAATAAAGGATGTGTTTCTTTCTCAGTTTGAGTGTCTCTGCACACCTACAGACAGCTTGGGTTGGGTAGGTAGACACGCTGGGCTGTGTGACAGACATTTTTGTGTGTTAAAGGCATCAGACAAGAGGGGTTCAGGTATTGCCTAGTCTGTGAGGGAAGATGTGTGCCTGTAGTTGGAAGAGCTACGTTTGAGAGAAGAACCTTAATTCAAACCAGCAGACCTTAAAGGGCAAACGTGGATGCTTCAGAGCTATGCACTGGAGTGCCAAGTCTCCAGTTTGTGTCAGGATGGTTTGTTTATAAGAACTGGTAAATGTGCATTTGATTAAAAAATAATCTAAATGTAATGACCGTTACAGATTCTGGAACAGAAAGACTGTCTTTCTATCTCTTTCTCATATAAGTATATGGGTGTGCATGTATAAATAAATACACACGCATACATATATGTCTGTATATGACATTACTGTTTCTATTTTGGCAGAACCTAAAGACCCCATCATATTAATCACTCTATGAATGCAATATAAGTATCTTAACTTAGTTGACTTGCAGTGAGTTAAGACTGGCTATTTAACGTAGACTTATGGATCATCAAAGAAAGTATGTGATTATTTTTTATACTTTTATAAGAAACAGAAATATTTACATTTTAAAAGTAAAATTCATAATTGCACCACCCTTTCAATATTCCAACTTTAGCCCCAGGAGTGGAATATAAACAGTGCCAGACATGCATTCCCATGAGTTTTTTATCGTTGTTTTCGGCACAATCTATTTTTATTCAATTCTATGGGAAATGCACACACTTTGTGCAGTTGCCAGAATGTGATTTCCCAATGCCCCCTATTTATTTCCAAGTGTGCTTTTTTCAGATTCAAGTACTTTTGCAACAGCACTTTTTCATGTTTTATCGTGTAAGTAATCCTTGCTCATACTGAACCCATTTGCTGAGGACAACGGTTACGTATGTGGAGCTGAAAGGGCGGCCATATAAGTTAGCGACAGTCTCCCACACTGGTGGTAACAGTCAGTTCTTCTTCCTTTTTCAGGGTCTGCTGTTATTCATGCTCACTCCACCTAAAAGCTGCGTGGACATAGCTGTTTCTGGAGCCAAAGGGGCAGAATCTTTGCTTTGTTCAGATTCTGCTGACCGTAACAGAGTCCAGCGTTTGTGGGGGAGATGGTGATGTTTTGCTGAAATCCCTCTGTCTGGGCCTACATTGCAGGACAATTTGGAGGCTGCCCAAATTCATAGCAGATTAATCCGTAGGAACCATCCATGAGCTGGGGCTAGCCAGAATACATCAGGCTTCAGACTGATTTACAACATAACAGTTGCATAAGGAGCTATGGAGAGGTTCAAGCTGATAATGCATCTGTTGTACAAGAAAGCAGATTTGGCTGTAGAACCTGCCCCAGAAGGACAAGTTAGCTAAATAAGGACATGGTCCTTAGTCAACATATCTACTTAAATTTGCATGGTACTTTTCAGGTCAGCATAATTTTCTGCCCTAAGATCACTTTCACTCAGTGGACTTTTTTCTCTTGTTTACCTTAAGGGTTTTTTGTGTGTTAAAATCAATCTGACAATGTCCTTACATCCATACAAACCATCCTTTTATATCATTACCATATGGCCTAGTCAAGGTCTCTTTTGTTCGGACACATAGTTGCAGGCCCAGCACAGTCCTTTACAATATGCCTTAGACATGTCCAGACTGCATATAAATGGGGCACCACTGGAGAAGACCTCTCCCAAACTCCCTTGCAGCGTGCTGTGTAAAAGACATTTTAATACTTGTCCCAATCCCAACTCATCTGCAGTATGTGCACCACAGAATCTGCACCATGACCTCCTGCATAAATGCCCTACCCTTATCTCACAGCATTATCCAGCAAAGCCTTCAGACAAATAGGGAAAGGAATAAATGTGGTCTTGAGGCCAGATATTTAGGTTAGTGGTCCTTCCTACTTCTTCTACCTGCCTTGATTTATACCTGGTAGCTCAAATGTGAGCTTGTTCCTGGAGTTTTGGCCTATCTGAATGTTATACCCTTCCCCCCATAACACATATAGCAAATATTTGGGGCCAGGGTACTCCCATTGCCCTGTGGATTTCTCCATCACCTTTCTGCTATCCAGATGATGGCACAGCTTCCTTGTCCCCTAAGGACTTGGACCAGAAGCAGCTGGGTTCAGTAGCAGCTGGCAAGGCACACAGACTACCGAGATGTGGGAAGGAGAGAAGGTTCTCTGTGGGTCTGAGTTAATGACTACATCTCGAAAGTGTGGTCCATTGCTGTAGCAATGAGTCAGGAGGCAAGACTGCAAGGTTGCAAGTGAAACGCACTTTTTCTGTAGCAAGTCTCCTCAACTGATATTGTTGTCTAGGCCTTTTAACTCACACAGGCACCAGGCAAAAAGTAGCCCTCTCAAGGCCTGGCGACCTCAGTCTTCCAAAGCCATATAACTCATAAAGGAAAGAGGACAAATATTTTTAAATCTGGCACCTATGAGGAGCTAGATCTCCATGAAGCGGCACTGAAGTGGGGCCTGTCAAACTGGCAATGTCAAGACGAGCCTCGCAGGCCAGGTCCTTTCACAGAATCCATTGCATCAAAAGTATCTTTCCCTGAAAAGCCAAGAACTCCCACCAAGGAAAGGTACGCTGCTGTCCTTCCAGTCAGCCTTCAAAATAACTGTTTTCAAAGATTGTCTACCAAGTCAATTGATCAAGAGAAATCTACATTAGGCATGTGCTGCAGAATGCTTCCTTCCTCCCAAAACAAAAACAAAAGGAAAGAAAAAAAATCAGTATAACCAAGAGCTGCGAGGGCTGTAGGCTTGTCCCTGGTAACATCTCTGGCCTCTCAGATATTTCTGTTTTGGGCTCTGAACACCTCAAAGGATGGTGCCTAATAAGAGACCTGGCTCTGAGAATGAGACAAGTCTTTTTTCACACAGTTTATGTAGACTGCCATGAGAAATTGGCTGAGGCATCCTAGGACCTCTGAGCTCAAATGGGTCTGTGCAGACAGCACAGCTTCCAAAGTCCGTATGGATCTGCATGCTTCTCAAAATCATATCCCCTCCTTCTCCTGAGTGCATGTGTTTGAAGAATCCAAATCTCTCCTGGTAGTCCCACTCTAAAGAGTCCTAGGACAGGCCGCTGGGGTGGAAACACTAGCAGAGACTTCAAAACATGGCCTGTCTGCCTTTTCCATAAGAAAGAAAGAGGAGTGAAATCACCCCAGAACAGTCACTTTGAAAGGTAAGAATCACTCATGGAGCATCTCTGTGTCTTTGGTGGTCTGCAATAATTAAATCCTTGTTTTGATGTTCTTTTTCTGAAGGTGGTGAAGAAGGAAT
>NW_008825150.1:435349-437759 GCF_000699105.1 Pygoscelis adeliae
TTTGGGTGAGAAAATTCCCCTTGACCAACCATAGCCCTGGCAGGACCAGTTAAGTCCTCAGCTTTTTATCCTTCTCAAAAATGCCAAGGTGTGGCTGGAAAGACTGCATTATGGATTCTTCGCAGATTCCCTGAACAGGAGTAGAAGAGGAAGATGCAGGCAGTGGATTTCCTGTTTTACTAACATTAGGCAGCCAGATTGTCCTGTGGGAGCTGGCAGCAAGGTCCAACTGGTCTTATCCTTATTATAGAATAGGATAATGATTATGGAGAGCACAGAGAGATTCTCAGTGTGTGATCAGTGCCACGCTGCTGCCTTGGCCAGCTTCCAATGTGATACTCACCAGGCTGAGATCTTTTCCTTAATCCAGAAAGTGCTAACCTAGTTTTACAGTCCTCCCCATGGAATCAATTTAGCATGGATTAAGATACATGAAGAAGCCCGGTCATGACTGCAGCTGGGGTGGGAGGGAAGGAACATGGGCTGGGATTGCACTGATCTCCTCACCTGTCCTGGGCAGGTCCAGATCAGGCACATCTGCAACTCTGGTGTGTGCTCCCAGAAGTGGGACAGCTCTCTGTGAGTCTCCACCACTTCTTGCCCCTCTTTCTTGCCTGTTCAACACAGATGCAGAGAGAAGGGAGTACCATAACAGACCAAGAGGAAGGGCTGACTCCTTGCAGACCTTTTCTCCACCTGCACCTCTGTGTGTTGTTATATACCTGGTGCAGGCGGCACTGTTCCCTGCTCGATATTGGCCCAGCTGGATGGCAAGACAGGAGGAAAGAAATGGGGAGGGAGGGCAGTCCAGGGCAGGCAGACAGCAGCGTACTGGCTCTCCTGGGACTAAAAGGCATCGTATCCTGGCAGGGGCCATCCTGGAGAACCACAACTAATCATGTCCTGGGGTCTAATGTGCCCAGTTGCCAAGTAAATTTGGGTTTCTTAGCAACTGAGATTTTCAGTGTTTGATCACCAAAGTAAGAGCAGTGAACTTTGGGCAGTGGAGATCCTCTCAGTGAAAGCGGACAAGCAAGGGGAGTGCAGCATCGCAGGTTTCTGTCTCCCCAGGCAGTCCTCCCTTTGTGAGGGGAAGCTTTGGTGCAGAGCTGGGCACGCTGCTTTCTGCCATGGAAATGGCACAACACTCCCAAATGATGGAGGGCAGTGCAGACCCAGGATTGACTGTATCGTAGTAAAACTGATTTGCATTCACAGAAAACAGCGGGCTTTGATTATGGCTACATTTTACAAGCAGTGAAAACCTTTCATGTCCTGTCAGTGTTTCAGTGCATCATGTGCAGAACCAATACAGAGCACACTGAAGCTGCTTGAATCATAGAATCATAGAATCATTAAGGTTGGAAAAGACCTCTAAGATCAATCAACCCAACAGCAGAATGCTGCTGCCCACTACAGAAGATGTTGGGGTCAGGTCCTACCAGATTCATATTATTTTCTCCTGTGAAATGGTTACTTAATTAGAGGTGAAAAGAGATAAGAACAATGGTTCATAGTCTTTAAAGTACAGAGAAAAAACACAGAATCACAGAGCAACTGAGGCTGGCAGGGACCTCCGGAGATTGTCTAGGTTGCATATTTCAGGTCCTGCCTGTTGCCTCTTGACCTGTCACCGGGCACCACTGAACAGTCTGGCAGCATCTCCAGGCTGACCAGCTCGCTCAGCCTCTCCTTGTATGCCAGATGCTACAAGCCCTTAATCAATGGTAGTGGCCCTTGGCTGGACTCCCTCTGGTATCCCCACATCTCTCTTGTACTGGGGAGCCCCAGTACAATTACTGGAGAGCCTTCATCCTGTCGAGGTCCCGCTGAATGGCAGCACAGCCATCTGGTGTATCAACCAGTTCTCCCAGTTTTGTATCTTTTGCAAACTTGCTGAGGGTGCACTCTGTCCCATCATCCAGGTCATTAACATAGATGCACCCTAGTACAGGGTGACCCCTGGGGTACATCACTAGTGACTGGCCTCCACATTTTCGTTACAGATAAGTACAGATTAACTTCTATCCAAGTTGTTTTAAGGAGCAGGCAAGGATTTTGTCCCTGAAAGAGTTTAATTTCTGCTTGTAAATATATAGAAATGTAAGAAGAGAACTTCTAAATGTTTATGGAAGAACATATCTTATTGCAGACAGACTAATAAGTGCTAGAATTTATTTTGAAATATCTACTACTAAAATATCTACTATTTTAAAATATCTACTACTTAGTAAAGCATTAAACATTATTTCATTTTAAACATGTGCAGCATTTAAGAATTTAACTTTTAAAACATGTAGATATTTTAAAATTACTCTAGTGTGTAAACAAATCCTTGTTTAAAAGTACAATGTCTTGAAAAAAATCAACATAATTTAATTGACGGATTTTATTTTCTTTTTGTGTCTCA
>NW_008825150.1:437802-486253 GCF_000699105.1 Pygoscelis adeliae
TGGAAGCTGGAAAATAAAAATAGTTACACTCTAAAAAGGGGCAGTGCTGAGGGTGAAAGGTCCTGATCTTGCAAGTTCTTGCTCAAATGGAAACTCAATGGGACTACTTGGGTGAAGAGGAATTACTCACCCAGCAGAAATTACAAAATAAGCCTGAGCTCCTCTACTAAAATGGTAATAAGTCAAACATGGAAAAGATTATTCACTCTCTGATGAAACAGGACAAGCGGGAGTGTACAAATCTGTGATTTTTAAAGAAGTGACCACAGCTGAAACCCACTGGCAATCTGTTTTGAAAACAGATGAGAACCTCCTGCTAAGCGGTTAGACTGCAGTGATGCCTTAACAATTGGGGTGTTTTTTGAAGTTTTTATATTTAATATAGGTGAGCTGCAGTGCTTGCAAGCCTGTTTGGGAGCCATGTATGTATTCATGTCAATACTAACAATGCCTTGGGCTAGACAGAAAGCTTGAAAACTATGTATTAACATAAATAAAAATCAGTGCATTTTTGGAATTACTTCTTTCAGTGGCCTTAAAAAGAGTTTCCTTGGCACAGCAAGATTACCTTATCCCTGAAAAAAAAGTATTATGTGGCAAAAATATCTTTATTTCCTGACACAGTAGGACAGAAAAGCCACCTTTATTCCAAGCAATCCAGCTTGTACATACGAAACCTAAAGAGAATGAACACATCACGACACCACAATACTGATTGTCTGACTCTTGAGATAAGGGTGAGTGCCTAATAGCTGTTTTCCAGACAAAGAGCACTCAGCTAAGAACCAGGGTATGTGTCAAGGAGTAGGGGAACGTTACTCACAGCTCAACAGTGATTAAAGAACATTGAAATGGGCAGCAGAACTTTATCTCTTCTTTCAGTACTTCAAGTGAAGGGGGAAAAAATCCCCCAAGCCCATAAATCTTCTCTTCTCTGGCCCTCTTCTACCTGGAGCACCACCTTCTCTGGTTCTGAGCACCTCTATGCTGATCTTCAACTTAAGTTTGCTAGAAGAGGCAGCACCCCACTGCCAGGAGTCAAGGACAGTCCAGTTGGTGTGACCAGACCCTGCATGAGGACTCTGCCACACCTGGCCAGTTTCAAAGCCATCTGTAGCAAAAGGGATTTACCACAGAGGAAGGGCCATAATTCTGAATCCTTCAAAACATCACAGCTAATGTAATTGCAACTAGTAGTCCTCAGCCTGCAAAAGGGCATCTAAACTTTTGAATTGCTGGTCCCATTGCCCTTTGCTCCTTTTGTGACATTCCTGATTTTCCCTCTGAAAGATGATGATCCCATGAATAATTAACTAACTTCCTAACTTGCTTCTTATCTGTTGTTTGGGGCAGATACTCCCTAGCTGTAGATTGGAAATGAAAAAAATCCTCCAGCGCAAAGCTCTTTGCTTAGCACATCTTGGTGGTTCCCTCATGGAGAAGTTAATGGGCAATACAAAAATCCTTTCTGTTGTTCCCGTGCACTTGATTCTCCTTCTCCTCAACATTTTCAACTGGAAAAAATGGTTCTTTGAACATCTTTAGTATAGCTCCTTACGTGGGAAACTCTAAATAGAGTCTTCCCCTTAGGTATGTATAGACCTACTTTTGGTCAATGCAGATTTCCTTCCTTACTTTTGGTTATCTCCGAACATATTTGTTATATTTGGAATAACAGAGCAATTACCTTCTCCAGATCTCAGTGGTTTCCTCTGTTGTTCTAGGTCATGATCTTGTAAGTAGATGTGTGCCTACGGACCTTTGTGCCTGACCAGCTTTCACTGTTGGATGAAAGTCTAACATTTTATTTCTCAGAAGTATTTTTGTAAATAATCCATTTCCAGTGTAAGACTGCAACTGATTAGTTTTCTTGGGGGAAAGATCAGGGGTCCTGAAAAAATGGAAATATCATGTTTTTGTGTTAGTTTAAAGTCTGTTCTTGGACCTTGTTAATGACTAAGCTACTAAAAACTGGACAAGTCTGTCTGAGTTTACAAGGATATAATCCGTCAGAAGAGATTCACAAATAAGTTTTTTTTTTTCCCCCCCAGGATTAGCTCATTTTCTGAGCAAAGTAAACCCATATATTACATTAAATAGGTCTTCCACAGTTTATTGTTTATTTGCAGGCCTGTTCTTTAAAGGATAAGCCAATTTCCTCTCAAATGCAGATCATTTCTCTGTGACCCACTCTGACAGCTGTGACAATCTGTTTGTCACAGAGCTTAGTACATACCATTTTATACATTAAAAGTAGCTGGAGGTGGAGCAGTCTCATTTGTGGGTTTAGGACCTTAAAACATGGTGTGAAGATTCACCAGATTAGTCCCTGTTTTTTTGAACAATGACATTACTTTTTAACTTTGCAGTTCAGTGAGTTCTCTTACAAGAGTGACTCTTCCCTGGAAAACAAGTACTGCCCTGAAGTGTCCCAATTATCCTCCATGTTATAAGTATGATAACATGGCAGTGTGGGAATACATCAGGCTGAGGCCGGTAGTGGGCTGTTTGCCATTCTGGGGCGAACTGTTTCTGGCTCAGTACCATATGCCTGATGGTGGCATGTGTCTTCTCAGGAAGGACAAATTGCTCTCCTTCATGTTTGGCAAGCTCCTGCTGGCATGCCAAAGAGGCCTATATTTAGTACTGGTACTGTTTAGCCAACAAGCTGAGAAAATTGTCATGATGATGCAACTAGAGATTTACCGAGGCTGTTTTCCAAGAGCTGAAGAAGACATGGTTGAAGTGGGCTTTGAATTTCCAGCTCTGAATCCCGTTGTTCCTATTTTCTGTGGGTACAGTACATCCTGCTCCCAAGCCCAGGCCTGCAGTGTTGCAGCTTGAACTAGAGCTCATTTACTGTGGTTTGGCTTTGGTGGGATTCCTACAAAGCTGGCTATTTTGCTATACAGCTTGGTACCCAAAACTTTGCTCTCCTTGTTCTGTTGAACCCTGGCTGCAGCTGGCTCTTTTCCTGCTGCCCTGATGACACATGCTGTCCTGGCTACCTAGAGCACGTATGCTCCCAGATGTGCTGAGAACAGAGATCCAGGGAGCAGCAGCAATTGTTCTCATCAAAACCCTCTTTGCCTGCCATCTGCAATGGGCACGTGGCCTACATACAATTCAAAAAGCTCCTGAGATCAAAGGCGATATGAACCCTGACGCTCACTGTGGGAATTTCACCTCCTCTGTTCTTTCCCCTTGTGAAACAGCAACATCAGGAACCTCCCAAAGAAGTGAAGCGATGGGGTTATTTCATTTCTTATTTATCTTATTTCCACCCCAAACTGGCCACAGGGACATCCACTGTTCAACAAGAGCATCCAAGGTTCCTTCTCCCAGAAGGCCATGCCTATGGTCAGGGAATGATGGTCTTGGTTATCTACTGTTTGTATTTAAGTTACGTGTTCAACTGGAAATTTACTCTATACTTAAGCTTTGCATATATAGCAGTGTAAGCAAGAGTGTGAAAGAAATTACCTCTTGAGGAAAAAAAAGGCAAATATCCCAATGTAAACATGATTTTATTGCCTTTATTTAGGCTGTGTGAAGGAATGGAGATCCATATGGGATAAGCTAAACTAAACAGGCTTTTTATTAACAAAACTTTTCAAACACATGCTCTGCTCACAACAACTCAGGTCAAGGCACATGAAAAAAAGATTAAGGACTCTAATTTCTTCTTTCTTGCTTCAAAAATCCATACGACTATTTGCTTATGTCTTGCCACACATTCTCATAAGCAAAGGAGTTTTGGAGGTATTCTTAAAAACATTGTCAAAATGTACCACAATCCTTTACTTGGGCATTTAAATCTTCTCTTCCATCTGAAGCAAGTGTTACTTTTGGTTCTTGTAGCTGTAGCCAAAACATGAAAAATTAGCTGTGCTTGGGTTGGCTGGATTGGAGTTTTCTCTTCTATATGCTAAGCAGGAGGTTCCTGGGGCTTGCTAATATTGCATTCATTTTCTCTTCATTTGCTGTTTCAGTATTGCTGGCAGCATATTGCACAGCTAAGAGCAAGGAGTTTCCTTTTTCCCTGTATGTCCCTTCTATGTGCATAAAAACTAGGTTGTTCTGCTGATTTAATTATTGTGAGGACAGATCATCTTCTTAGGCTTCTTGTCACAATACTGACATTTCTTGCGGAAGTTTTAAGTGATTTGACACTTTTTATCATAGTACAATTTGTAGCTTGTCTTCCAGTGAACAAATGTTGATTAATAACTCTTGGCATTAGAAACAACTCACAGCTTTTGCTTATTTTCAGTAGTTCAGTAAACTGGGGGAAGGTCTTCACAACTTTCATTTGCTTTGATTAGTAGCTGACTGATTGACTATTTTTGTATCTTTCTCAGCTTTCTGTCCATTGGGCCAAGAATAATATAGAGAGCGGGTTGTGCATGTCTGAAACATCCATCCTGGACAGATCCGTTAAATCCCTCAGGTGTTTGTTGTTGACTATTGCTTGAATAAATTCACTGCAGACCCCTTATCTAGCAAACACCGCCACATGGTGACTCACGGGTATGAACATTCTCCAAGTCATAAACCATCTCTAGTCCACTTCTCTGCCAGGAAGGTATTTGCTTGCATCTTCCAATGGAGCCCTTTTCCGTGAATAAAGTAGCATTTAAAAAAGTGCAAGCCACAAACTAGTCGTTGGAGGGTAGGCACTCAAGAGGAAGTTAATGCACACTCCTACTTTTACAGGAACAGTTCTGATGTTTTCCTGACAGAGTTCTTGGTCAGCATTAAGGAAAAGATGCTTTTATTTGGGCAAAACAGTCAAGAAACTAAGTTACAGCAAGGGATTTTCAGCCCAGCTCTCAGCTTTCAGGGCCTTGCTGTTGTTTGGACTGAAAGCAGACTCCGGCAAGAACTTGCCCTATTGCATCTCCACTGCCAGCTGTCCCTTCTTTACAGGCCTTTTTAACCAAGAAAACCATTGAGCACAGATGAATTCCTGGACTAGATCCTGCTGCAAAATTTTGAGACTAGTGGCAGATAGCACCTTCCTTTTATTTCTTGCACTTACTCATACTCAGTTCAACAAGTCACTGTGTGTTAATGTTAGGTGTTGGTAAAAGTGCCAGAAAAGTGTTTTGCAGGTTGGTTTCTCGATCAGGCAGCCAGGGCTCGAGTGACGCCGATACAGCCCGTGTGCAAGGGCTGGATTCTTCCACTGGGCTTGGTACTAACATTAGGCTTCCTGCTCTCACCCGTTCTACGCCAGATGGTCGCTTTAGCTTGGTGTAAGGCTTTGTAAACCATAGATTTTAGGAGAAAGTACACAGCAAATTAACAAGAAACATCTTGCTCCTAGCAATTTGTAGAGATTAAATGGAACATATAGATGTGAAAATGTATTGGAGATCCAAGTTTCTTGCATTGTACACCTCTTCCCCTCACAGCCCGGGAGCTTTGTAGGGCTCTGTCACAGCCTGATTTGCTGTATTGTTGGCTTCCATGTTGTTTGATTGAGTCTGAAAAATTACCATAGTAATCAACTATCAGCAGGTAATGGTTTCCTCTGAGTTAAGAAAGAGCAGCCGCCAACTCCTGCTGTGCTCCGTTGGGTGCATCGGGCATTACCGTCAAGCTCCTTGAGTTCTGGTTCTGGTGTTTTGAACGAAGGAAACAGCCTCTAACTGTTTTTGATCATTCTTGCTGGGGAAGTGCACAGCCCATCTTCCCCTGTGTGTACCGTTCTGAGAGGTGTCCTGAGTACCTTTTTCAGAGCCATTGAAGTATTTTAGTTGTAATGACTAGGTACTCTGTTTCTGTGGTCCATACTCTAGAGTTAACTTTGTTTCTTCCTTCCAAAAGTCTTTGGTAGCCAAGAATACTTTGTTGTTCTGCGAGTTAACCAGATTTCCTAAATCCTCCTAAAGGACTGATTGTCCTAAAAGACGCGTTGTCTCATTGGTCTCATTTTATCTTCATTTCTAGTAGGCACTGAGCAGTTTGAGGGAATTACCTGTTTGTGTTTCTCCAAATGCTGGGGTTTTTTTCAGCCTTCTATCATGGTATTTTTTCTTATGGACTTCTATATGTTTTCACGCCATACTTTTATGTCTTTTAAATCATGCCCTTTGTGGATTTGTGAAATTTCTGACATCTACAAATATTTCCTTTCCCTGTTTGAACAGAAATGTTGCTATATGGATGTTTGTGCCCACATCTGCACTCATGGAGCTTCTCCCTGTAACAGTGCTGTTCTCACTGGTGCCAGCAAGTTCTCTACTTCTAGTGGTGTTTAAATTGTGTTTCAAGGGTTGTGGTATCCTCTAAGTTTTTGGGAGGTCTTGCTGTGAACTGTGTGATATCCGCTGTATTTAAACAAAACCTGACAGGTTGTTACCATCTGTACTGTGTTTTCCACATCTTTTTGACAAAATGGTTCTTTTAATTGCTTTCTGGTGATTCAGTTTCAGGTTATTTTCTCTTGATCTTGTAAATAAGACTAATAGATATTTCTTGTGCTTTGTCTTTGATGCTGTTGTAAATTAGGATATTGCCATTATGATAAAGATTCTTCCACGTATCTTTTTTATTGGCCTATCTCTTGTGAAGATGATATACTAAAGGGCGCTCTCTGACGTATTGCTTTACGAGGAGTACCGAAAGTAGCTAACTTGCTTCTCAGCAGGTCCGGTTGCTGATGCCACTAGCTGGACTAATCACGGTTTTGGATAGGATGCATACAAGATACCAGCTGGGATAACTAGGCTGTGGTGGCCCCACATTCTTGCTTTTTTTGAGTCTTGGTCATCCTGGAGAAGGGCTGTATTTCTGTTACTACTGCACTAGCTGCATTAAGATTTCTCCACTTTTCCAGTCAAATGCGTGTTCATTATAAAGTTCCTTTTCCACCTTGAGCCCATTGACAATCGTAGTCAGGAGGGTGAATACAGAGCATTAAACTTGGGAAAGCTTGGTCTTCCAGTGCTTTGCACCTTGAAGCATATACGCACAGCTTTTCCTGACTTCTTTTGCTGTTAGATTCCTTTTCTAAAGGGATTCACAGTCAGGAGAATTTTTAGCAAGTTTCTCCCAGTGCAGGTGTTGACAGCGTCTCTAGTTACCTGCATTTTTGAACTTGGTTCTTTTGCTAACATTCAGCTGTGCATTTCCTGGCTATAAGAAGTGGACAGCCTATTCTAGTTTTAGATTTTGAGGTCCAAGCAACAGCAACAAGAGAATAGAACTGAGGAACTGGGGTGAAGATCCTGAGCAGCAGCAGGGAATAATCATTCACATTATGGCTTTACCTACTGATAAAAAAAAAAAAGCAACTTTATATTTTATAAACTGCATTTATTCTCACTGAATAGTCCCGATAGCACCAGTACTTAAGGACTGTGATGATAAGTTTTGCATTAACTAAAGACCACTCTGTGTGGTGTCTTGGTTTTTTTCCAGCATTTATGTGAGTGGCTGATGTCATAAAAATATTCCTCCACATACAGATCTCTGCAGCTCATGTAAATCTTTATTGGGAAACACGAGGTAGAAGAAGAACGCTTTATTTTTCTTGGATGGTCATTGTTCTTTTTCCAGATGCACTTTGTAGGCCTGGTATAGAAAAGGACTACAGAGCCCTCAGTCCAACGGAGAATTAAGAGAGAGCAGGGAATGAATGGTGGTCAGCTTCTTGGAGGGGTGATGGAGGGTTAGAAGAGACACCATCAGAGCAGCCATGAAGAGGCGTGTATTTATGTGTGCATCCACGGCTGGCTTTTCAGAATAAGACGATTGTGTGTACACATGGGGACAGAGGAAGAGAAGGGAGTTAAAAAAGTCAACACTCTAAAAATATACTTGATGAGTTAGGGTTTTTTTTTAATCTCCAATTTGGGGTGAGGGACTTGTGTGTGTCAGCCCCCTTGAAGACAGTTGGTTCCCTTCTTCTGGTGCCAACAACACTGTGAAAACAGTCCTCTTGCTCTTTTTTTAAATACTAATGCTATACATTGTTGTCTGTGTTTAGGTGGCTTGTGGGAATATGGAACTCCAGAGGACAGGGTAAACTAAACAAGCCTTTATAGAAGGATAAATAAGGATTTTTAAGCACACGTTAATCTCTGAAGAGCTCATGGTAGCATTTACAGAAGAAAGCAGGGGGAGAATAAGAAAAGGAGAATCGTGGGAATAAATGAGACTTTAGGAAAAAGTCTTCCAAGAGATGCATCCCTGAGATCCTTGAGAGGGACACTTAACTAACATTGAGTTAACGAACTACAGTTGTGCACAGCAGTTGCACAAATCCTGTGAAAGGGTCCTTTCAGTAATTTACCTTATCTGCTGAGGTCTAAACCCTGCTGGTGGTGCTGGCTGTGCACGTGGGGCCCTTGAGGGGGGTGAGCGGTGCCATTCCCCCCTCAGGCGGAGGGTCGGGGGTCTGCCTTTCCTTTTTCAGAAAAGCTGAGTGATGGGGGTAGAATCTGTCATTAAATGGCTTTTGGTGTGGCCTCCAGTGCAACATGCTTACCCTTGCCTCGAAGCCCTGGAGCACACAGCTCATCCTGGCACTTAAACCCCAACTTTTACACCCGTTTTTGCCAGGGCTGCTGCCGCTGGGTCCCTGTTGCCCTGGGAAAGATGCAGCTGCACCCAATGGCCACCTACTCCCCACAAAGCTGGTGTCAGTCCCCACAGGACCTTCAAGTCTCTGGTCTTGTTAAAGGCCACTCTTCGGCGTGCTGTTGCAATGACAGATTCCCACAGATGGTCCTCTGAAAAATGAACATGTTTAACTAATTAGCATCTCCCTAGAACGCAAGGTCTGCGGTGGCATGAAGAATAATTGCCTGCCTTTGCGTGAGGCATCACCTTGAATCGAAAGGTCCCTGCCTAGTGTGTTTTGGTTTCAGACTGCTTTAAAGTTACTGAAATCTCTGGGTATTTTTCTCTCCAGGCAGGCAGAATTACTGTTTTATAAGGTTTGGAAAATACATCATATTCTGTGGGACAGAAGCAGGTTTGTAAAACAGAGATGCTGTCATGAACGTCATCAAAATGAAGGATAACTTTGGCTGGAGGGAGAGCGTTTCCTGAGGAGACCTGTTTATCTCACCGAGATCCTTTTGTGCAGAGACATTTGACAGCTGAGCAGAAGAGCTGCCATCCTGCATCAGAGCTACTCCAGGCCGGTGTCCAGGCCGGTATCCTGTCCCTGACAGGGGCCAGCTCCAAGTGCTTCAGAGAAAAATGCATTTCCATCTTGATGGGAAATAACTTCCCCGTGTGATGAGTTTAATGCCAATCCCAGACACTTGCTGGTTGATTTGGGCAAGAAGCACAAGACTAATTGTTTCTCTGCATTTTTTTTTAATCTCAGGTAATTTAACAGTAAATATTATGAGCAAAATTCAGCTCTGGCCATATCTTGAATTAATAATGAACTCTTTATCATGGAACTGCATTGTGGCAGCAGATTTCTTGGGTTATTAAACAGTCGTAGCCCCCCTAGCCTTTTGCAGGATAATTAGTTTCGATAAAGGAAGATACATTCAAAGGCAAAGGAGGATCTGGTACAAAGTCTGAGCTGTAGTTTTAAAACTGTTTTGTACTATGGGCCATTAACATTCTTATTTTCTTTCTCTTTCTCCTTTCAGGGATCTTGCCTGGTTGTTCTTAATTACATTAGATTTGATGTTTGTGTATCTACTCAATGTTTGTCTTTTCAAGAAATGCTGCTACCTACAGATTATTATTTTCCATGTTTCTTCATGCACTTTATAAATGGATCGGTGGTAAACTCTGACCATAGACACTACAGCTTTGAGAGCGTGACCAGCACTTGCAAACTGTGACTCCTAATGCTGAACACCAGAGAGATTGCTCCGAAGTGTGGGATGTGCTCGTACTTACTAGATATAGCACTTCTGCCATACGCAGGTCTCTTTTGTTAGCTAAAATTAACTGGCATGTGTTTCTGGCACCGTGCTGCTGCTGTTTCCAAAGTGACAGCCTCTTCTTCTGCATCCCCAGGAGATCACCTGAGAAATGGTACATCTTTTTCTAAACGCTGCCTACTTGCCTCCCCCAGCCTGTGGAGAGCTCTTGCCATGTCAAGTGCTGCCGTGCACCCTCTGAAATGACAAATCTCCATTCCCAGGGGTAGGAAGGAAGGAGTTTTTCCTGTCAAGTGCCCACTTGACATTATCAACAGGCAGGACACCAGCCTCTCTCTTGCTGGGTATGAGACCCACTGACGCTCAAAGAGCCAGGAAAAGCCATGTCCTTCTGACCATCTCCCTGTGTCATACTAGAACCGATCACCAATGCCTCTTTTCTCTAATGACATAAAGATGTACGAGCCTCACATGGTTATAACCATGTCATTTGTATCTTTGATTAGTCATTATTAACACTGTAACTGCAGACAAACTGCTTTCTGTTCTCCAGCATGAATCTTATTTTCTCTAAACGTGTCACAAAGTTTAAAAATACATTAGTACTTTTTCTGGCCAATTCTGCCTCCAAAATGCAGTGGGGTGAGCATGGCAGGAACCTCTTCCTGCAGACTTCTGTCCAGGAGAACAGGCAAGTTCTGGAGTGCTGTTTCCAACATACATTCTGTAAGTTACAATTAGAAGATTCATGAAAGCACATCAGTGTTTTTCAGATACTTCAGTGTTACTGGGATATTCAAAGGGCCCACCAGACCCTGCAGACGGTTTGGTATCCCAGATTTTAATAATTTCTTATTTTCAAGATTACTTCACACAAACTGCATTAGAAAGTCATCAGCACAGAGTTTGTATTCTACATAATCCTTGGGACTACTCACGCGGATTTGCAGAACACTGCTAGTAGACAGTAAAAAAGGTTTATAATGAAAAATACCCTAAGTATAAGAGTTATAATTTCCATTGATATTTTTCTCAAGTCAGTTGTTCATATCTGTATTTCTGTATCATTGGTCACATTTTAGAGGAAATTCTGCTAAATATGTGTTAAATAAGGCTAAACATTCTGCCAATGCTAGATTAAATACCTCTAATAGGTGCAACCAGTGTATTCAATGAAGATCTAAATACAATCATGCTGTACACCTTAGCTCCCTTTCAACTTCTCTTCCTCTCCTGGAATATAATTAGGCTGGAGCCTTGGGGACACACTCATCGCTAACCAACATCTCGATGATCTTGCTGGAGCCAAAGTGCATGTCAAGTCACAACCGAGTCTGAGGCACCGACTCTAAGAATAGATTCAAATTTCCACTGTGAGGTGCAGTAGTAACGTGAATTTAGACTACCAAGAAAATATAATACATCTTAAAGAAAAGAAGCCCTTAAAAATAATTTTTAAAAAATAATCTTAAGGCCTAACAGGAGACAAGGATGATAATTGAGACCTACTCAGAAAATTTAGTAATTTTCTCTCTCGGCATGCTGTGTTAGAACCTGTGAAAAATGTGGTTAGTGACTAATTTACATTTCCTGGTTTACATCCCTTATAAACCAGCTATTCTGAAGGGTTGGTGTATATACGCACTGGAAGACATTAGGCCCAAACTCAGGAAATTGTGGTTCAGCTTCCTGCTCTGGCAGTGGCGGCTGTGCTGAAGCTCCAGCTTTCAAGGCCTTGGGTACGTAGCCACCACTGCAGAAAGCGACGGCTGTATTCTGCACTGGGACGGGCAGACGTGTACTCGTGCCCACCTCCTCACCTGAAAAGCAATTCCACTCCACCTCGAAGCTGAACTGCCTCAAACCACACCTCTGCGTTGTTTTTCCTTGTGCCCGAAAACAGAGTCAGTTGTGGGTGGAGGTTTCCAGAGACACACGAAAGCCAACAGATAATCAGCCGTATGAATCCACAGCTATTTATAAATGAAGTGCCAGTAAGCTGCCTAATAGCTTGTTCTGTAGGTAAAAAGGAGATTTGGCAGCTACTCTTGATCTCCCAGAAGTCAGGCTGGTGAACACCCAGTGCCCGACGCAGAGGGGGTGTTCAAAGGAAGACACAAGGCAGCTTAGCACTGCCCCAGGCAGCCCAAACGTAGGCTTCACGGGCAAGGAAAGCAATTAAAAAGTCTGCTAATTAGCTCAGCATAGAGGTGTTTCAGATGTCTGTAACAAACATTGTATACAATTCAATACAGCACATTGTAAACTGCTGATAAAAATCATCAGTTTAAGTTTAGTGCAGGACTAAACTGCTTTCCTCTGGGTGCAGATCTCTCGTAGACCTTTTTCTGCAAATGGAGGCTGCTTCAAGACTGCCATTTCCCTTGAAGTTGTGATTAGCATTTATTTCCCCATGCTGGAGTTGAATTTAGCAGCAGATGTACTTACTTTTTAAAACTAGGAACTTACTAAAATCTTCAGATTTTTCTTTATAGAACAAACCAGGAATGAATAAAGTGCTCTTAGAAAATGGTAATATTCTATTCACATTTTACAATCATAATAATAGCAATTCTAATACTGTAGACTATTAAAATTTAAGATATCTGACATCGTACGGAGTTGTTAGTATGGAAGTAAAACAATTCCTCTGAGTGGGACTTTGAATACTATTTCTTACTGAGATTACATAGTCTTTAAGTAACTGGATAAAAAATACGTGTATTTTGGGCTAAGCTGCTTATTCATGAATGATAATCAAATGAACCTGTCAATTTATTTCAGATCTATAAAATACAAATCTAAAAATACCATTTAACAGACACTACTCACCATTTAATTTATATTTTAGTATGGTCGTAAGCCTATCTTGCACAGAATAATAATGTAACAGAACAACAAAATATTCTACATTTTAACGTTTTAGATTTCCTTAACTAGAGTCTACCATATACATCAAAAATAGCCGTGCACAGTAACCAATTAAACATCTACATTTCAAGAATAGATTGGTTATATCTCATAACTGAGACACCAATTACAGTACATTTATTAAAAATCCTTCAAGAATACACTCAGTAGTAACAGTGGTAGCAGTAGTTAAAATCTTAAACAGTTCTGTGAAATGATCAAAGCAAATGATAACAGAATTAAAAAATTCAGTTAATCATTTATATGTAATGTAAAACCCATGTAACACTACGATGAAGGAAGAAATTACACAGGCACAAGTGCAAAAAAGCAGTATTGTAAGCCACCTTCTCTCTTTGGTAAAAATCAATTAGCAGGAAGTATACCATAATAATTCAAGTCAAAGACTAATGCATGCTATATAATTTTTCCTTTCCTACCATAGGCAGACTTGATGATTTGCAGGCATCCTGCGGAAGAGAAGTTAAAATTCTACTTAACATTGCCCATTTTTTCCTCTTTTAAGTTTAAATATTGAAATTAAAGATAAGGATTTTTTCTCTTTCATAAATAGCTTTTCAGTAGTATAGTCTCTTAAGGAATTTAAAAATAAATAGCAAAATATACACAGTTTCAAAGATTACATTTAATTCCTTCTAGGTATACCCTGAAAATATATCACCAAAGAATAAATAACTTTGGGTTTCTCAAATATTTGGTAAAATGTCAATTACTCTTACATAAGGAGTTTTCTCTGAGGAATAAGGAAGTACCATTGCTTTTTCTACAAAGCTTTTACTATACAGGTGGAATTTTAGTAACTTTACAGTAAGAATATAATCTGTAATATGATACAGACGTTCCCCATGAAAAAGTACAGTAAAAAAACCTTTCAAAATTAAACCTTCAGAATTTCAGGTTCAAACCTGAGGAACTTCCAGGTAACGATGAAGTTCTCCCGGCGGGACAGTCAAGCTCAGTTGTCTATGTCAGGAGGCTACAATAGTAGTAAGGTAATTTCCTCTAGTGGTAGAGCCAAAGCTCCAAAAGGGCAAAGCCTTAAGGAAGTGACAAACGAGAAGGATGTGGGTGAAGAACACTTGAGTGTAAGCCATCCTGAGAAAGAAGGGACTTGCCTACAGGGATTTCAGTATAACCACAGATTTTAAATAGATTCTTCTGCTTTTGAAGGACTTGACCCTCATGAACAATTAAGGTAATGTCATAGGGGATTTCTATTTGAATTTGCAGGTTATCATCTTACTCAAGCTCCTCCTTCATATTTATCTGAAATGATTACTAAAGAAAACAAGAAAAATGCAGGCCACATCAGCAAAGCAACTAGTTACAAGAATCCAGCAACTTGAAGTGTCATTAGACATTTTAAAAAAAAAAAAATCTTAACTGCAGGAAGACCTTCTGGAGGGGCAGAGCAGAAGTCCTTGCCTTTTTAGAAGATCCATTTAAGCTGCCAGCAAAGTAAAGGCAATTTTGAATGCTCATTTGTTCGGAATTCATAAATAACATGTAGATTCACTAACCTCCTATTCACACCCACAGGTATTTTACATAAAATATTAAGCAGAATGCTTTTCTACTCCTTGTTTGATTCCAAGCACAAGATGTAAAAACCAGTTAAATTGCACAGTCCAGCCCTTATCTCTGCAAACCTCTATCTGATCAAGAAAATGCTTTTTGGCATCTTCTTCGCTTTTCCCTACTGTCAGTGCCTCCCGGATATACTCAATATCCTCTTTGCTGGTTAATTGGGGCATTCCAGTCATTAGCATCATGGAGAACAGGATGATCAGCAGGTTTGTGTGGTGTCGAAGAGCCAAATAAGCCTTCACACATACATCCTACAAGAGAGAAGAATTTTTTGTTAATTGATGAGGTGAACTGAGAGGGATGGTGTAGGAATTTCACAGGACTCTCATTAACCAACGCTATTCAATCACTCAAGTACATCAGAGAGAGGAGACCCAACAGAGCCGTTCACCTGAGCAGAAACGTGAAGCGAACTTCTGCATCCGTCGCTTGGTATTACTTCATTCATCACCACACCTTGGGGCAACAAGTGCTGTTTTGATGTACAAACTAAAGGCTCTTTTTAATAATATTATATTAATTACTAAAGCATAAAACCTTAGCTTCACCAAAATTTCAAATCAATTTCTCTGTCGTATAATGTCTTTCTGTGGCTGTTAAAAGAGACGGCAATAATTCATGGTCTTCCCTTGCAGTTGGTATGTTCCCATTTAAAGGCTGGCAAGTGATATTGAATAAAGCAGCACCTCCAGGGGACTGTTCTTCATTTTATATATATGTCTATTAACTTTGCAGAGGTAACGGCTTATTTAATGGAGAAGATTTTTCAGGCTTGGTGTTCTGAGAAGTTTTTCCAGCTGACAGCTCTAGTTTTCAGGCACTCTGCTTTGCTGTAGGACTTCTGTGTTTCCGTACTGTCATACTGGATTCCACAGATTTTTTTTTTTATAGCTTTTTCACTTCCATATGTAAGTAATTTGTGCTTAACAACATAACCTTTAGAAGAATGAAATTTCTGCAGCTTGGAAAAACACACAATGCTTTTTAAAAGAATATTTAATGCTAAGTGACTAATACATAAACTGAAATGATTATTTCTTATGTTAAATTTATTACTCATTTACTTTTAGAAATAACATCTTAAGGAAGACAATGCAACGAAGAAATCAATCATATATTAGAAAGTTAAATTGGGCCTGCAATGCAGCAATGTAAAAAGATGAAAAATATTTCCAAGAAGGTTGTTGCTATTAAAACCAAGGCTGAAGCAATGCTAATTTTTACCCAATTAAATATTCCATTTAACCTTTCCACAAATGTGTATGAATTTATTAAAAAATTATTAAGAAATCCAAATATTTTCACGTAAAGTTCCACCAACTCTCACCAGCCCCCTAGAACACCGTTTATTTTTGACGGGGTGTATGGTTTTTTTCTTCCTCAGAAATAGTAAGAAGCGCACAAATAATCTTAACATCTATCACTGTTCACATCAGCAACACCAGGACAACCAACCAGACAGGTTAGGAAGATACTAAGGAAGGAAGATGACACATTGAAGATCTGTCTGTAGGGGTTCTTTTTTCCTATTGCCTGGGCCCTTAAATCTTTCACTCTGTTTCCAAATAAATTCTCTCCTGAAATACGATCATACTTACGAACTCTAATGTTAGTATAGCTCTCGTGAAGCAGAAGATAAATTGCAATGGTCAAAGCACAATTTACAACAGAAAACACCATCACCTTATCACAGGGATTAGTTTCTCTCCATGACAACAGGGGGGGGGGGGGAAAAAAAAAGAAATTCTACTTATATATTTTCAACTTCAAACAGGGAAATCATGTCACAAGAGTTAGTGTGTGTTTTGTTCCCCTTGAAAGAGATGAAAGCTCTTTATAGTTATATCAAAGAAGGTTTTACATTTCTCTATGGATGATGCATCTCACTACTGTGGGTGTCTGAGACAGAAAAACAATTATGCAGTCAAGAACCTGGCATCACTGCATTTCAAAGGCAGTTCTTCCAGGAACTCAAAAGCTTTAAAAAATCTGTATCTGCCTGTTACAGTTATTTATTCAGACAGGAACTGAATGGAGTTTTGAATTAACATCTTCCAAGAAAACTAATTTTTACACTTCTGAGAGAGGCAGAGAGAACCAAAAATAACACATACGTATGTGTCAAGGATATGTAGATGTTTACCTTGGGATTAAGAAGAAAGCTGCTAACTGATCTAAAGCCATAGGCAAAATGAGAGGAGCTGAGAAGAAACCAAAATCCTGCTGTCGAACAGACAACAAAGAATAATTATTTTGAGAGCTTGAAACTGTCCTAAGTATTAGTATCCTAAAGGTCAGGCATTTTTATAATACAAAGTGTCCAAGTTCTGTTATATAGGCCATCCCTTCCCTGCACAGTATACTACAAATAAGTATTTTTCAATGATGAATAGTACACCCTTCTGCTTTCTGTCACCTTTATTGGACAATCAAATACATGAGATTTTGTAAACAAATGGTACAGAAGAATTTGATTAGTACTGAAAATACAGATCTCTGTATTATCAAGTCAGCAGGGTAATGAAAAATTAATGAATTAAATAAATTAAATATAATGAATAAAAATGCATTCAGAATTTAATGCAAAAACTAGCAAAGACAATTTTAGGCAAACTAATAATAGGTAGGTGGACAAAGCTCAAAAGACTACGAAGATCTTAGACGAGGCTCTCTCAAGGGTTTCTACAAGTAAGAAGTGAAAAAGTTGCATGTACATAGGAGTAAGAGGGTTGCATGGGTTTCAGCCAAAGGCTGCAAAGGAAATGCCACCGCATATGACACTCGCAGCAAGAGAAATCTGGACAGTACTACGGCAGCTGAAAAATTCATAGATGGAACAGAAAAATACTTGTCTTCTCAGATTAAGTCATGCTTAAATACATTTTTGCAATTAGGACAAAAGATCATAAAATACGGCTTCCTACTAAGCATTTCTGTGACGTCATTAATAACCTCTGGCCTCTAATTTTCATTAAACCATCATAAGAAACGCAAACAAGAAGGGAAGCAAAATTTAGATTAAGAGCTAATAGGAATGAGCTTTATTGCTAGTTCCAGAAAAGTTGCGAGGCCACTGACAGCTTTAGAAGTTCTTTAACAACAAACTATACTCTGTTGCAGTGAACTTTGGTCAAAATTATTTGGCTAATTAACCTCCTCTGACACCTGCAATATGAGCTATGGCTAACACATCTGTATGGATTGTATCCGATAGGTGACAGAGAAATAAAATTTTTAAAAGTAGATGTTTTAAAATATTAAAAACACCAAAGCCTGTAAAAAACAAAGGATTCCTCTGAAGTACCACCTATTTTAATATAGCTGAAGTACAAATTAATGAGAGATGCTCTTAAAAATTAATGAAGGATAAATGCTGAGACTCTTCCATTAATATATGAATGAGTCAGCAGGCACACTGAATGAATCCCTCAGTATTAGGAAACATGATGAAATCAGATGAAAAGTGAAGCTATAATTTTGTTTATTTTTGTACTCTGACCATATAATTAAAACATATATTTTTTACAGCAAAATACGTGATACAGACCTTGCTCTGTATTACTATTTTACTTGTATGGAAGTATTTTAACTTTTTTTTAATTGGTCTTTGAGACAGAAAAGCCTTTTAATGCATTACCGGAATAGCAGTTTATAAACAGTATCTAATGCAGCAGAACTGTACATGAACTTACATTTTTTTGGTCAGTATTATTGTTATCTGTGCCTAAATCATCCCACTTAAAATGACCGGGTCACATATCATGGTCACAGTTCACAAAGGTAAAGTACATAAATCACCCTTCATCTGGTTAATGACACTAGCGGAAATGACACTGGCAGTATCACGGCTTTCCTAAACTGTCTGCATTAGTGGGATGGTAGCAGTATTCAGAAATTCATACCAGAGTAACAAAATGGGTATTCAGTCAAACCCCGGACTCTATGATGAAGGCATGGCTTATTGAAGAGAGGCTAAGACCAAAATCACCTCTTACTGCTTTTGGTATTTGGGCTGCTGAAGCAAAGGTCAGATATTCTCTAAAAAGCTGGATGATCCATATATACTAACACAAGATTACGTCGCTGCAGACACTAACAGGTTGATAGTCTTCCAATTCTCCATTAGCACACTTCCACATTTTCAACTATTTTCTGCTTCCAGAACAGAGGTCTTCTATGAAATGACATACCCTAGAGTGGTGTTTCAGCCCCACACTTGGACATGGTTTACAGCTGCGGCAACAGCATCTTTCCTGTACGCAGCACAGCTCACAGGCTTCTCTGAAAGCACGGGCTCTGCGCTCCCCTCCCATAGCAAAACTCACCCTGCTCTTAAATCTTTTGAGCTACAAGCCCCCTTCAAAACACCTGTACTGTGATAAAGCTAGTCCTTGTGCAAAACAAAGACTCAAAAATCGCACCTGGTTCTTTAGTTATTTTCAGAAGTCTGGGCTCGAGGATGACAATTGCCTCGTTATTTGCTGTACAATCATGTATACGTTCAAAGGGACATATTCACTGTCCAACAAGAAGAACCTCAATGAGGTACTCAGGATAGAAAACCAGACTCCTTACCAGAATGGAGAGACTGGTTCATCCACAGGGAATCCAGAACATCTACGTTAGGCTTTGCTTTGACTCACGCTCTGGAGGAGACTTTTTCTTTTGATATTATAGGAAACCTGCTTTCTAAATCAGGGACTTATTAAAGTCCCTAAAGATGAGCACAGGAGTAACACCCCAGACATCCATTTACTTCTGCTCAGCCGTGCTCTCAGCCATTTCATAAAACATACTAAACAGCATTTTGCTTTGCTCCCTCCTTCCCCAAGTCCTACACAAGCTTGAAAAATCAGAACTGTTTTGGAGGAGCTCAATTTCAAATAGAAGCTGCAGTAGAATAGATTTTTAACACCATTCTTTTCTTTCAGAGCATTTCCATCCACTTCACAAAACCAGAATCTGACACAGCTTAGGGTCACTGCAGATTTCTATTCAGATGCAGTAGTCTGAGCCCCAGAACACGAGGGCAGAATCAGGAGGGAATAACACTGGCAAGGCCAGCTGAGGAATGCCTCGCGCCTGCTCATACTATACAGAAGGCTCTGCTTTGTGCTGTGAGTGTCCTCTAATTGCACAAATACTGAAGCCCTCTGCAAAGTATTTTCAATCAAGACAAGAAACAAAGAAAGGACTGCCTATCTGGTCTACTGCTAACTGAAGCTTTTCAGTGTGGCTTTGTGGATGTTTGAATTCTAGTCCCCATAATGCTACAGATAATTTTTGGTCTTAATTGGGCCTAAAATATCCCAGAATTGTATTATGATTCAGTAAATTTTATTAACGTAATACCCAGGAGCCTAGACCTTTGAAAACTAAGGCACTAATGTTCATTTCAGAGGGTAAAAAACATTGCTTAATTGATTTGCAGCTAGATATTCACTCTACCTGAAATTTATGGAAATGGAGACTTGTCTTCTTTCCAGAAGTCCCCATGACAAACAGAAAATCCGGAGTCAGCACAAAAGGAACTCTTTCCTTATTAATTCCAAGGAAGCTTTTATAATTCCCAAGAATATGGCCAAAATCAATATGGAAAAGGTTACCTTCATAAAGAGAAGAATTCACAGTTAGGCTCAAATACAATAAACTGCCACGAACACTTACTGTATTCACAATAATACAAAACCTCTTTTTTGGGGTATGTATTATCACTCCTTAGTTCAGCAGAAAAGACTATTTCTCTCTTTTTTTTAAAATATATAATTCTGTCCTCTTGGCAAAGTTACTTTTTATTTATCTTTGGCAGTTGTTAAAAACCTGGCAGAACTGCTGTATTTTCTAAACATACACTCACAGCTTTTCAAAAATCAACGAAGGAAAGCTTGTGCCTCAGATCCGTAACAATCAGCTCCCAGCACACCACTACATGGAAAAGGCTTGTGGATTATGTTTCAAATACCCATGGGATTCTGGTGCTATCCAGCTCCTTGGCTAATGTCATTCACTAGAACATGCTTCTTCCTCACAGACCTGCATTACCAATTTCTAAACCACCCTGTACTGTGCAGAATAAGTTTGCATTGTCACCCTTTGGATAACTTTGAAATTGTAGTAGGGTATCAGTTCCCAGGAAAGCGATGAAAAACTCCCCTTTCTAAGGATCGCTACACCTACAGGACTGGAGTGTGCTGCTGCTCTTCAGATTACTTTATTACCTTCACTGGCAGACAAGATGTAAGGATAAAAGAGTATGGTTACTTAAAAACATAGATTTGTAATAGTGGTACATGTATAAAAAAAAGATAAAACATCAAATGATGTAAGATGATATGTAAGATGATACTTAACAGTGATCGGTAGGTGGAACATCCTTAGATGTTCCAGCATTTCAGCCAGTTTCCGAGTCCTCCCAACCTCTCTGCAGACCTCTCAGGCTGACATCCCTCTGGGTTGTTGCTCCCATTAAAGACTCTAAGGCAAATCTGCTCCTGACCACAACAGAATAACCTTTCCTTCTCTGTCTCCCTTTCTACTGATCTGTCCCTCATTTTCTTCCAATGGGCACTACCATTGCTTTATATTATATAGAATGTTGAAATCAAAGCATTTCTTTGTCTTCTTTTCCTCAAGGACTTCTGGTGAACTTTTTTACTGTAGTCTTCAATTAGTTCATTTCTGCCTTCTGGGTACTTCTTCTCTCTAGGCTTCAACTGATAAAACTTTAACTATAATATGATTAATATTAAATATACAGCCTTCTAACTAAGCCCAAAAGTATTTTCTGTCTCTTAGCATTATGTAAAGACTAATTATGAAGTAAGAGGATCATGAAACTGGAAGTGAATTTCTTAGACCAAATAAAACTCCTCCATATGTACTGCTCGTTCTGGGGTCCTTTCTGGGGCTTCCATAAGTAAGTAAAATTAGGGATGAAGCAATGTGCAGCTACAGAAATAATTTCACAAAGTTTGTAATACAAAAAAATTGCGGTTCTTTCAGGAGGATTGCAACTATCCCACAGACTTCAGTAGCAAACCCAATACGCTCCATGTACACTTATTTTCTAGGATTTTCTACAAAGGTATATAAAGCAGTTATGTTCCTCAGAAGTGAAAATAGTCCAGTAGCATCTGAATTCTGACACAGATACGGTTCCACTGAGTACTGTCAGAACCATATCCACACTTCAGACAGGTGAACAGCTGTCTGCTTTTTAAAGTTTTTTGGCTTTTAGATCTTAGATCTAGACACTAAAAAAATACGTTTTACATTCCTCATGACTTAGTTTGTAACAAACTCATCCTTGGAAAAGAATGGCATTATTCATGATAAATATCTAGAGCCTATATGAAGGCCAAAAGGGGTGACAATACATTTCAATGTCAGAGGAGGACCTGAACTTGTAAGCAATGCTGACAGAACTGGATTGTGTCTCTTCATTCATTGTTAAATGCATTATTTATTAAAATGAAAGATAAATCTAGTGAAGTATAGACAGTCCCCACTTCTATGAAATTCTAAAAAAATAACTCACCTGTTTCTGTAATCATAATGTTGTCATTGTGCCTGTCTCCTATTCCAAGTACAAAGGTTGCCACACAGTATCCAGCACAAGAATAAACAAATCTTTCCACAGCTGCCTGAAACTAAAGATAAATCTTAGAGATGTTAAATGCTTCAATGCTAGAAACTAAATTCAGTCATTCTCAAAGTCATATGCCTTTCTGTCGACATGTGTCTATCAACAGTTAGACAAAGTGCCTTGTAACATACACTGTTGCACAGCAGAGGTTAAGATCACAGCCCTGCACGGCACCCGCTGTACTGTGCGAGCAGGCTCTATCCCTTAGCACAAATAAAATAAGCATACAGTTGTCCACACCTTCTGAGAAAAAAAGCTGGCAGAAAGCTCTAGTAAGTCAGTGGACCTACCTAAGCAAAGGAGTTGTGAGTACCCAAACCTGTATTTAAATCCTCTAAAACCACACTGCCTTTCAGTGTTCTGAGATGTCCTTTCAATCTGCTCTTCATGTATCACTGCTAAATACCACTGACAAAGGAGTCATTTCTAAAGCATCTTGTTTCTCAGGAGCTCGGCTGCCAGCTGGATGCTAAAGGCTCTTTCACAGGCACCCGCGGATGAGTCCAGGGAAAATGAATGGATTTTTCAAACTCACGTAAGTAACACAAACACAACCGTATGGGCTCTGTGCTCCTTTTGCCAGAGCGAAAAATGGGGTCAAAGAACTTCAGCGACAAGCAAGTCCTAACATTGTAATAGCTTTAGCAGGAAACAAAGCTGATCTAGCTAACAAGAGAGCTGTGGATTTCCAGGTATGTACATAACTTCTGTTTATAGAAGTAGCATTTTGTTGGAATAGAAAGTAAATAAGCCTATGAGGAGCTTGTATGCATAGCCTAGTTAGTTGTTATAGAGGTCATGCTGTTAAATATAAATGTCAACTGAGACTAGTTAAATTATACATGCTACTGAAAAATCTATTTCTGTACAAGCGATATGTAGCAATAGACTTTTTTGAATAATTAAGTTTGACTTTGAGGGGTAACTAATTTATTTGCATATCTTTAAGGCTAATTGAATTTCTGTTCTTTGATGTGACATCTCCCTGTCTTCTACCCAAAATTACCAGTAACTAGAGTTTCAATGGATGAGACAGCAGTAACTCTCAGTGCAAACCATTCTCTCTGACTTGTCAGCAGGAGAATTTTGATTATCGCATGATACAAAGCTGATTGATGTGCTTAACTTGCTTAGGCTATACTGTTGAAGCAGTGTTCAAGTTTTAATTGTGCTTTTCATGGCATTCTTTTTGGTTTAGTGGGTATATCTGTGCTCTCACTGCTATATTTTATCTTCTAGAAAGTTTAACCAAGTCATCAGAAAATAGCTTCCAAAGCAAATAAAACTTACTGCAGGTGGTTCTGGTCCATTCATGATTGATTGAATTTGAATTAAGATCGTATTTATTAGTCATTAATTCTCTTACCGTTTTAATCTGTAGTTGGTGTCACTGTGTGAGATACTGCTGTGTATAGCAATGAATCCTTTTGTAACTATAGGAGTTGGACTATGAAGGTTAGCAGTGTGTTAGATATTTTTCTGCCAGAATTCAACAACTTGGTTTTCTAATTTTATACTTACATGTCAATTGTAACATAAAGCTGTGTGACAGAAGACCTTTGTGTTTTGTGAAAAATTGTGGTATTTAACAAAAATTTCATACACGTTTGCAGTCAAAAACTTAATCAAATTTAATCACCAAAGTAGAACTACCTTTACTATTTTTTGTACAATTACATTCTTAATATTTTTCAGATGTTCGGTTTTTTTGTTAATGTGGATTTATGGGCTCCTTGCAGGCTTGACAATCCTTTCTCATTGCAAAGCACGCTTTAGATTTCTAGGTGTTGGTTAAAGTGTTATTTCAGATATAATTACTAGATAGATCTTAGCCAATGTCACTTAAACGAATAGAGAATGCTGTAGATCTTTTTGTCATCATAGGCATTCTATAGTTTGGCTTTTTGCAGATTTCCTATTGAATGCAAAGGCAGTTACATAGTCACAGGAACCTGGGGATTCTCAGCTGAATTGACTAACAGGAAGTGGCAAAAATAGGAAACTTTTTATAAAACAGTGTATTTCAGATTGAAATTCAGACTGAAAAGGGAGATAACGTGGCAAGATATTTAATACCGCTTATTTGCTTTGTAATTGTGAATTTCTATCAGGATAATGAAACTGTTCTGATCCATCTGCCTCAATAGTTGAACGATTCAAGATAGTTCACAAACTACTTTCTTTCCGGGGTAATAATAGACTTTCTGACATTTTATGGCACTTCTTGGAGCTTATTCATTCTTGCTATCACAGCTAGTGTTCTGGATCAGGGTTGTCTTTTTAATAAATATTTTTATTGATTATTTAGTTTTGCCTGAGTCACCATCCCTGGAGGTATTTAAAAGACTTGTAGATGTGGCACTAAGGGACATGCTTTAGTGGTGGACTTGGCAGTGCTAGGTTAACAGTTGGACTTGATGATCTTAAAGGTCTTTTCCAACCTAAAGGATTCTATGATTCTAAATTAGTAGGGCGCATTTGAAAATCCTACTTAAAAATTCAAAGAACTCACCTTCTCTTCAATCATGCATCTTTCCTTGAGCCATTGGTTTAGTATTTCATCCTTAAATGCACCAGTGTTGCCAACGGTACTCTGCTGAATTTTGGCAATTGTTGTAGCATCTTTCACAATTTCAATCATTCCTAGAGAAAACAAGGAAGAAGTTAGAAGAAGTTACTAAATTTGTATCAAAGCATATTAAAAATATGCAAAATTAAATTTAAAACTGTGTTTTTTAAATCAACTGCAGAACTTCACAGGTTGTGAGCAGAAATTCATTTTACAAGCAACAGTGGTTCTTGTTCATTCCCAGCTGACACCAGCCAGAGCTCGTAACTAGCCTGGCATCCTAAACTCCTCCATGAGAATGTAAAACCTTTTAAAATGGGAAGAATCACATGACGAGTGGGGACCCTCTGCATAAGGCTCTTCCCAAGGAGAGGAACTACCTCCTGTCCTGATCCCCTGCAGAAGCCCAGGTACCATTCACGTTTCCACCAGCTTCTCTCCAACTTCAGAAATTTGAGGAGCTGAAGAGAAGCCGCAGTGTTGCAGCAGCCTAGGGATGCAAGTGTTGCCAGAGCTGTGGCAGAGGAACAGAGCTGGCCCTCCTGCAGTAAATCCAATTTAAGCTTAAGTGTGCATATGCACAGAAAGGTTCAGAAATACCAGTATACAGTGAGGTATAGCAGTGGGATTGCTGGCGGAAAGCTCTGGCTGTTGGGGCCCAGAGGTTGGTCCCTAAACTGAATAGATCCTCACAAAGGCAAATCATCACATCACAGCAATATGGTGCAGAAACAAGGACCTGTACTGTTCATACTAACATGGCATGCGATGAAGGGGAAGCTAGAGAGAAAAGCAGAAACAGAGGCTGCAACACAACTCTGCACTGTAGCCAAGATTAGCAAATGCAGTCTGCCCTTGTACTGGGCATGCAGGTATGAAGGAAGGTCAGATTTTAGTTGAATTTATTTGGTAACTGGAAATATTATATTTTCTTCCTCTGGTTCAAGTTCAACAGTGTCTTCTAGGTAAAAGCCTGGCTTCAGCTCCAGCTCAAAGATAAGCAGCAAACAAAAATATCCCTTTCTCCCCAAAGTGATTCAAAGCAGTTTCTGATTTGGTTTCAGTTTGACTCTCTGAAATGGATGAATTTCTATCTATTCAGAGTCCTACCCTTTTGCAATTACTGAATTATGTGCAAATTTTTCAGTAACAGAGTAACAACGCAGTAATCTCTTCCTGCCCCTGCCTTCCACACATGGCTGAATTCATAGCTGAATAACCCCTGGAGCTATTTCTTCTGTTTTGACAGTGGCCTGGATTTGTTTGTAATAGAACTGTTGTGGAAATACGACCTCCAAAACCCACCGCCAACACCATCAAATTAAAAAGCTCTGCATTTTGGTCTGTGCTTGTCAAGCTGTTGTCTTCCTCCTGGGAGTGAGCTCCAGATCACATTCCAGCTGTTGAAAAGGCTTCCCCTGCCTGTGCTCACAAATCTCCCTCTATCGGCCAACAGGTCCTTGATTCCAGGGGAGCAGAGCTGTTGCAGGAGGCATCTTCTGCTTCCCCTTGCATTTGAAACTTCTCCTAGCTTAGCTAGGTTGATTAGCAGTGTCAAAAGTCCCCAGATTTTAAAGCAGCTGCTAATGAAAACCCTTTACTGATCATTCTCCACTGCACTGCCAAAAGGGTGGTATAAAACCAACACAGAATGTTGTGCAGCTTATTCTGCCCAAGTAAATACTTTAAAGGTATCGTGGTAAAAAAAGTTATCTGCTGGAATAGTATAGCTCTACTGGCAAATCCTTCTAAATACAGACATGCCTCTTGGTAGGTTAGTCCTAGAGAAGGCTTCAGTAACTGGGGTAAAGGATGTCAGCTGGGCTGTATTCAATCGGGAGGAAGCGCAGCAGTAAATGCACTATGCTATGTGCTTCTGGGGATCTGCGGTACTCAAGCAGGTGACTCTAACATTAAGTGCCAGCTTGAACTTCTTAAATTTGGCAGTGATGCAGCATAGTAAGTAGTGATAATTGCCTCGCAGAGCTGGGAACATATGGCCATATCAAAGGGAGAGAGAATAGGGTATGATCTTTTACCAGTGATACATAGAAGAGAAAGTTGCTCCTACAGAGGTCTATTTGGCAACAGCAGTGGGGAGGACGGATGTTTCCAAAATCCCAAACTGCATTGAATGCAGATGTCTTCAACAGGCTGAGAAAGCTCTACACAGGAGGGGATGCCAGCCCCAGGTGTAAGACACCTGGCTGTTTCCCTGTGCTCAGTGTAGAATGGGGTACTGTCGTTGTGTCAATACACAGAAACTGCCCCAAGTTCCATGGAAATACTAAGAGGGAGGGAAGAAGATGCTTGGAAAAAGGCCACATAAGAATATTGTGAAAGCATATTTGCATGCTGCTACTCTTCGGTTTTGTTCCAAACAAGCATTAGCTCTATGTCAAAGTGTCCCACACAGGGTATTACTAATTTAGGCTGCAAGTATTCTCAGCAAACTGAACAGGAATCTTTATGTGATTAACCATGCCCCTACTGTGGTGCTGAAAGGATGCTAAATCCTTACATCTCCCCCATGTGTATAGGAAAATAAACAATGATTTCCTTGAGATAAAAAAATGGGAAGTCAATTAAGAATTCATGAAAGAATAACGAAGTCTGTAACTTGAATATAAGAATGCTAGGATCACTGGCAGAATTCCTCCACCTTCCTCCATTATTTCAATATATTACATTGTCTTAAGATGCTTTTAAACAAAATTAAATTAAATCCTAAAAATCTTTCTAAAAATTAGGTTTGTTATACCATACCTAAAGAAGAGGAAAAAAACCAACCCTCCTTATATTTACAGTTAGTTAGTATTTTGGTATATAATGTTCCATTTCCTTTATTATTAGAATTCCATCAATACAATTTATTTAATTTTAAAACATTTAGTTAGGAGAAAGGAAACTCTTTTGTGTCACGCTACCAAGTATTTTATCAGTGAGTTTGGGTTTTTTGCATTGCTGAGATACCTTGAAGTCAAAAGAAAGGATGATAAAAATTTTATGTGGCAATGGATTTTAGAGAGGAAGTACATTACAGATATATACTAAAAAGAGTTCTTAATTCTACAGGGACTCAGTTCATTATTCTTCGATCCATAAAGCAAAATATATTGCTGAAAAAGAAAGAACTAAAAAGCTGGAGATCATGGGAGACACACAGCAGTATGTATATTATCATTATTTTATCAATCCATGCAGTTACTATCATACTGTCAGCTACACCAATGACAGGAATTAACAAACTTGCTGATTTTTACACATGTTCAAGCTTTAAGTAAATGGCAGAGCTGTACCTGCTAATCTGTCTCACTGACACACTGTTTATACCAGCCAAAGCATTTTTTTCCACACAATAGCTTCATTTGGGCATGGCCAATTTTTCTGCACTGAGGAGGCTTTCCTCCAGCCAATCGTTCAAGAACTGCTCAGCAAAATTGACTCTACAGTCAATTCTGTATTATCTGGATACCAGGAAACTGTGCTATGTGGATGTGCTAGGGTACATAATATATGCAAATCCAACCACAAAGAGTCAGTTTGGAGCCATCAGGATGTATAAATTATACATCAGTTTGGCATTTCTGGATGTAACTGGACTCTTCCAGAGCTGATCAGGTTGCTCTACACACCATCAAGCAGTTCACCAGAAGCTTTGTAAGCAACTACTTGATTTCTCCCACCATGAATTCTGGAAAATAGATCATCTGTACTGCAGGAACTAACGCGCACTGAGAAATATTGCCTGAGCATCCTGTTGAGTAATGCCGTTGCTTCTATGTAGTATAGGGTATGAAGCTTCAGGTCAGGAAAAAAACATAAATGTTTTGCTATTTTAACTCTTTTCTCTATTTTATTCTTATCAACACATTAAAACACATCTTGAATAAATCACTCACTTTCACCGCTTTTTCATACCAAATATTGTTATTAAACAAAAACTTGCAGCAGGACCCAAACAGTTGGACTTGCATAGGAATCACAGTCAGTTAAGCTAGTGCAGCAGCTGAAGGATACCCATCAGAAGGGCAGAAACCATTGCTAAGATGCAGCTGAAGACTGCTCACAGAAAGTGTAATAAACTGCTATTTATCTCAGGACCACAGTGCATACTAGAACAGTTCTCCTACATGCAACTTCTGTATTTTGAATTTCTAATCACGGTAAGTGTGACCACATACCTATTTTGTTCCCTGTAGAAATACAACCATACGGTAACAAACAGAGGTCCAAGGATTCTGCTTCCCAAATGGATTCCATAATTCGAAGAATCTAGTAAAACCAAATGTATATGCTAAGTTATTTCAAATTATTTGGACATTACTTATTACTCACACAAATAACACTACCCAGACTTCTGAGATGGGGCTAAATTTTATTGTCTATTTGTGCTGGTTTTGGCTGGGATAGAGTTAATTTTCTTCATAGTAGCTAGTACAGGGCTATGTTTTGGATTTGTGCTGAAAACAGTGTTGATAACTCAGGGATGTTTTCATTATGGCTGAGCAGTGCTTACACACAGTCAAGGCCTTTTCTGCTTCTCACCCCACTCCACCAGTGAGTAGACTGGGGGTGCACAAGAATCTGGGAGCAGACACGGCTGGGACAGCTGACCGCAGCTGACCAGAGGGATATTCCATACCATATGACGTCATGCTCAGCATATAAAGCTGGGGGAAGAAGAAGGGGGGGACATTCGGAGTGATGGCATTTGTCTTCCCAAGTAACCGTTACGCATGATGGAGCCCTGCTTTCCTGGAGAAGGCTGAACACCTGCCTGCCGATGGGAACTAGTAAATGAATTCCTTGTTTTGCTTTGCTTGCGTGCGCGGCTTTTGTTTTACCGGTTAAACTGTCTTTATCTCAACCCATGAGTTTTCTCACTTTTACTCTTCCAAAATTCTCCCCCATCCCACCAAGGGGCAGTGAGCAAGTGGCTGTGTGGTGCTTAGTTGCCAGCTGGGGTTAAACCATGACACTATTTTACAGATTAAGAGATAAATACAGAAAGTGTTCAGCCATTCAAGATTATCAGTTACAGAACCAGGGTTTATATTTCCTCATCTGTCCTGTGCCCAGGCAACCTATACTGTTTTATAAAGTATTAATAAATATATTGTATGATTTCTACATGAGCTGAGATTGAATACATTAGCAAGTATGTCCATTTTTTCCCATAAATAACCCCAAAAGTGCTAACAAACCAGTTTGTCAGAACAATCACTGAAATATTACTAGAGCAATGCTACCTACCGATTACTTTGTAACTTCACCCATTGCATAAATAAATTATAAAAATGCTTCACCAGAAAAACAGGCCATCTTGCACTAAATAAGATTCCTTCTCCAGAACACCAAAATGTGCAATATGTATGGCACATGGCAGGAGAAAACAGGGTAACAGTATGTACTGGGTCTGGCTGGGATGAAGTTAATTTTCTTCAAGAGCAGCTTGTATGGTGATGTGGTTTAGGCTGGTGACCAAAACAATGCTGGTAACACACTGATGTTCCAGCTATTGCTGAACAGCGTTTGCAGAGCGTCAAGGCTGCCTGTTTCTCACTCTGCCCCACTGTGAATAGATCAGGGGTGCACAGGAGGTTGGGAGGAGACACAACCAGGCAGATGATCCAAACCAACCAAAGAAATATTCCATGCTGAATAATGTCATGCTCAGCAATAAAACAGAGAGGAAGGGGGTTAGGTAGGTTAACCATCTTTTGCATAGGAACTGGCTGGGCATTGGTCTACCCATGGGATGTGGTGTGTGACTGCCTTTGCATCACTTGTTTTGTTTTCTTTCTCTCTTCTTCCACTTCTCTTTTGCTTATTAAACAATTTTATCTCAACCCACAAGTTTTCTCGCTTTTACTCTTCCTTTCCTCTTTCCCCATGCCAGCAGGGTTAACCCACAACACAGTAACATAAAAAATTGTAGCACAAGAAAGAAGATCCAGTTTTGATGTCAGCCTTGCCATACACAGTTTAAAAAACAACAGACAACCTCATATTTCATATGGACAGTAAAGATAAGGTATACACACTTCTGAAAAGTAAAAAGATTTTAAAATATTTTAAAATATTCACGTTATTCATTTTACACATTTTGGCTGTCATACCTGTAAAATAAGCATGTCCTGACGGAGGTCATCTCCATGTTTGAAGATTATGCCTATAGTTTCATTTGATAGAGCTGTTGGATCTGCACATTTAAACTCAAGCCAGAGGGGCTTCTTCTTAGATGCCATTACTTTACATTTTTCTATCTGTGAAAGATACATTTATTGCTAGCCATTGTACTCCAACACAACTAATCTTTTTACACACCAACTACACAGTAGTTTACCAACTTCCAATCAGTTATATCACAAGAAACACAATGAAAGCACATGTAAGGAATGGTATTCAATTGCCACATAAAGCCTCACTGAACCTGCACAACTTTTAGCGCTGTCCATGATAAAGGAAAAAGCATGCCTTGACTCTCTGAAACTGGATTTAGCTTGTAAATCTGCTTCAGACAGAGAAAAACCCTTTTAAACCAGGAACAAGAGATTCTGAAAAAAGTAGCAAATAACGGACCTTCACAACAGCACTCTGACAGGTGCTTTGCAAAACCGGAACATAATCATTGTCCAATGCAATTTACCACATCATCCACCCTTGTGACTTCTAGCAACTTCAGTTATTCCAGATTGCTTCATTCAATTCCTTTAGCAAATTGTTCAAGTTCATGGGGAAAATGGCATTTGTGCAACTACTTTAACATAATCATTCATAAAATAAGAACATAAATTCCCTATTTAGTTTTATTACATTTTTAATCTTGAGAAATTCAGCACTGAAACTACTGAAATTGCATTATTTGAAATGTTTTCTCAACTAATTATGTCTAGTACAACTGTAGCATGTAATACTTTCTATTCTGGAATTCCTGGTTCATAAGTAACTGAAAAATCATAATTGCCATTTAATGATTAGGATTTTATGGGTTGTTGCATTTTTTTAGTGCATGGTAGCATGTCATTACATTTTGAAAAATGCTAATAGCTTTGGGAACAAAAACTTACTGAGTCCATGAAATGTCATTGTACTCACAATGAAATAAGACCTTGAGACATATTAGCAAAAATTTTTACGAAATGACACATACTTGCAAATAGGAGATTTTTTTCCCAAAAGAATTTGTAGAAACTCAGAATATACTTACCACTAGGGCTCCTGCTCTTAGCCCAGGATCATATGGAACTCTAAAACTTTCTGGAAGTTTGCTGCTCTGTAGTTTTTCAAGCTTTTGTCTCAGCTGTGCAATAACTGCAATTACAAGTAAGAAAACACAATGAAATCAAAAGTTGGAAGGCAAAAAAGTTACAGGATTTCAAACTTGTTAAGCGTCATGACTTAGCTAAAAACCTCCTCTGTTCAGCTACTTTTTAAATTGCTTTCCTCAAGGATCTCCGGATTTGAGGAATGGAGAAAGACTCTTTAAACATGCACTATTAATGGTCAGGGCTGTTTCAGATACCTAAAGGTAAAGTCTTCAAGCACCTCACAAGTCATGTGCCCTCTACACAGTGTTAGAAGCACTGCACAGTGCTTGGTGTTCTCCTGAAGAAGCCAGGAGATTGCATTAAAATGTCACCTTTCATTTAAAAAACAAAACACAGCACAATACACCAAAAAGTATTTTGCCCTTATAACTGCCAAGGAAACGTTGAACTATCTTCCCCAAAGACTCAGAAGGAGGAGGCATTTAAAAGCACCTTGCATTTTCCAGTATTATTTTGACCTACCTCATTGCTCTTGCAGACAAACTCGTGGCTTTTGCATTCTTGGAGTCAATTATACTGTAATCATAAGGACTCCAACTATAGAGATACTGAATGTCCTATCGTCCTAAAACTGGTTTCATAGTGCAGCCTTGATAATCTCATTCCAGTAAGAAGAAAATTTGCTGTGTATTTTTACAAACAAGAATTTTAATGTTCGTATATAAACCGAATCTTTTCATTCATAAAACCTCAAGCTTCTGAATCTTCAGCTTAGAACAGTATGCATTATACTACATATGACACACTTTGTTCATCTCAGCTAACAGGTGTTAGGAGCATAAGCAATACACTGGGTATTACCCTTCGTTAGGACAAAGACCTGAACACTCTTCTAAAAGAAACTGCAGCTACACAGCAGAGCCCACATATACATGTTCAAGTAATTTTGGAGATACAAATTAAAGAGCAAAAAAAAATTGTAATGAGAAATCTAGACATGGACCTGGATACTTAATATACAAAATCATAAAATCATACAATTGTAGAATGGTTTGGGATGGAAGGGACCTCTAAAGGTCATCTAGTCCAACCCCCCTGCTGTGGGCAGGGACATCTTCAACTAGATCAGGTGGCTCAGAGCCCCGTCCAACCTGACCTTGAATGTTTCCAGGGACGGGGCATCCACCACCTCTCTGGGCAACCTGTGCCAGTGTTTCACTACCCACATTGTAAAAAATTTCTTCCTTATATCTAGTCTGAATCTACCCTCTTTTAGTTTAAAAGAGGGTAGATTACCCTCTTTTAAAAGAGCCATTACCCCTTGGCCTATCACAACCCTACTAAAAAGTTTGTCCCCATCTTTCGTATAAGCACCCTATAAGTATTGAAAGGCTGCAATAAGGTCTCTCTGGAGCCTTCTCGTCTCCAGGCTGAACAACCCCAACCCTCTCAGCCTGTCCTCATAGGAGAGGTGTTCCATCCCTCTGATCATTTTTGTGGCCCTCCTCTGGACCCGCTCCAACAGGTCCATGTCTTTCCTGAAAGAAAGGACGCTGGATGCAGTACTCCAGGTGGGGTCTCACCAGAGCGGAGTAGAGGGGCAGAATCACCTCCCTCGACCTGCTGGCCATGCTTCTTTTGATGCAGCCCAGGTTACGGTTGGCTTTCTGGGCTGCAAGAGCACATTGCCAGCTCATGTCCAGAAAATAAAGAAATTTCAAAAGTTGTTATCAAGTTAAGAAAGTCAAGCCAAAAGAATTACCTGAGAACTCACACAACACAAATGTTACATTTATCCTAAAGGCTTTTAGAAAAGAACTACCTAGCAGTGCCAGGTGAGCAATGTGGTATCTCCTCTGGTAAAAAATAAATAAATCTGACAGCAAGATACAGGAGCTAATAAGTGGACTTTATAATCAGACACCTTTCAAAAACAAAACCAAAATAAACCAAAACCAAAATACCCCTAGGTTGTAGTAACTTGGGTCATGAAACAGCTTTCTAAAATGTAACTATCGATTTCCTAGACAAATCTAGCTTGATTTCGTAAGTCTCCTCATTGTAATGTAATGTGATTTGAAAATTGTATGCCAACCAATTGAAGCTATTAAAGATTAGGAATTAGCTGATTTTAAAATGCAAGTGAAGGCGCTTGCTAAAACAATTTCAAGTTGATCTGGCTTAAGAACAAAGTGCTAGGCATTTTAAGAGAAGAAACAGCTGCATAGACACGTTCTTGGGAGACAAATCATCTACTAGAGTGGTGATGAAAGCAGATAATCCTATGCAAACTGTAATATTATGATCTTAAGAATTTATTTATTTATTATTATTCGCTATGTTCAAATATAAGCAAAGAGATTACATGAAAAGCGAAAGAAACAGTTTGACAGCATGACTGCTACTGGACTAGTATGGACCTAACAGGAAGGAATTTACTCTTCAAAAAAATCCACAAATACTAGAGGAAGAAAAATATATACAAGAATTAGATGAGGCTGCATGACAGAATGAAATGAAATAGTCCAAAACATTCAGACTGAAAATATAAACAACTATGAACATTATAAATGATGGGGCAAAAAAGAAGCAATAAACTAAAGAAGAAATTTTAGGATATACATTTTTAAAAATGTAAGAAGTAGAAGCCTGTAGGAAAAATCATATCCTCAATAATCTGAGAATAAATTAAATTAGATATAGCATTAGTAGGACACTCCATAGTTTCAGGAAGCCTTATTCAGTGAAAATGTCAATTATATAAGTCATCTTTCAATGTTCTGCTGCACGTTACATTCAAAGATTCTTTTACTTCAAAACCTGGTGGGTGTTAATGTGATTGCTTTCTCTTGAAAATTTTCTTCTTTGCCCACATATCCTTCAAAGATAATGTATTATGGAAACCGCTGCTGTTACAGACATGTGCATCTGCAAGGCTGTAAAGTTTCTTTCCAAAACATGGGGTTCTGACCAAATATATTTAGATCACAGAGCATTTTAAGATAAATTTTAGAAAGTTGTTTAGAAAGAATATTTTATATAGGGGTTCAGTAAGTCCCCTAACTCACACTATGTGGTAACGTAACTGATATTACATTATATATTGAAGAATAAATGCATATTTCCTTCAAATTTCTTCTGAAACACCACCACAGCCACTTCTGCATAACCAGAGTGGAACGGCTTTCTGAACCAAGGAATTCCTGGCCTGGAACATACCAGGCTGAACATGCAGGAAGAGCTGGTCTCTCTACAGCTTTTAGAATTTGGATATTGTCATATGTCTTCTCGCACTTGCTCCCAACACCAAGCAACTAACAGGAATGATGACAAACAAGCTTTTAAGGAAGTCGGGGGGGGGTGGAAAGGCAGGCAAAACCCAGAGGTAAACAGGCATTGCATAACCCTACTGTGGCTTCCAAAGCAGTGCTTACAGGAACTAGAAATAACAATACCACATCTGTGTCTCACAGGACTCCTATTCAGCACATTGCAAAGCCCCAAAGATGTGCTCTGTATATTCACTGCTGATCCACCAGCTACTTTCACAGCCTAGCAAAGGCTGTACTGGACTCCTCCCCGGTCTTCTTGCCAAGAGTCTTTTAGTGACTGCTTAGGGTAAGGCTGTGTTTCTTGGCAAGTGTCACTTTTTCTCTTTATTTCCAGTTAATATTTGTGTCCTGTTGTTCAGTGCTGGCATTCAGCTAAGTCTTATGTACAAGATCTTAGCTGTTTCCCAGTTGCATGGTGTGAGGTTCAAGAAGATAAGCCAAAGCATGGGAATGTACTGGGTGTCTGTAACATTGATATTCTTCCCCTTTTGGGGTGGAATGAGCAAACAAATGTATTATTGGTTCAATCACTATCGACTTACTCTGGTATTTTAAAGGAAGTAATAATGATGCCCTTTAACAGTAATTTATCCATTATTTTTGAAAATAAACAGTACAATTTGCTGCCTAGATTTTCAGACCCAAAGAGAAAAAACAGTATTATTGCAAATGAAGAAATGCCTGTTAGCAAATACCTTGAGAAGTGACATCATACTTTTCTGCAGAAACTGATTTTATCTCCATTGTGACTTTATGCAGCAATTCAATTACTTGAACCTGCTTCATGAAATCGTGTAGCATTGCTTTTCCACAGCCCCTAAGATAAGCTTCTAGGATGACTGCAAACCTCTGTTGGTAATGCATGGACTGGGCAATCTCGCTTCTTAAGAACCAAAACAAGAAGTGACCAATTCTTTTGTTCTAGAGGTAAAAAAAAATACTACAATCAGCATGCATTTCTTGACAAAGGGTTTTAATAATGCCAGTAACTTCAGCATAAGTTGGCTGTATTTTTAAAGACTTACTCTCAAACCCCGTTTTAGCAGAAATCTGGCTAATGCACTGTCATGATATGGCTCGAATTTCACAGCCTGAGGAATACAAACACAGAAGACGTGTTATTAACATATTTAAGATACCGTTGCACTTATACTTTACCAATGACATCTAGAGAGCGCATTGCTGCAAGAGGAGAAAATGTATAACAAAACAGGTCATTTGAGGAAACAAAGTTGAAAAAAACAAAGCAAGGCTTCTCTGTGTTTGATTCAAGACGCACTTTTTATTTGCAACAGGTTCTTTTCAGGTATATTATTAATGTGACAAAGAAAGCAACGCAGGGAGCAGCTAACCAGCTACTCATGAAGCCATGTCAACAAAGCAACATCATTCTCAGGCCATAGCAAAAACCAGCAAGATCAGAAAACAGTCTGCAGTCTGACTGACACAGAGAAGGCTTGAAAAGATTATTGCCAAATGAAATGATGTATTTATAATCATTCTTTAATGAAAATTTTCAATAACAAAGCACCGTTTTTTTACAACATCCACCACTTTGGGACTGGGGCACCAGGGTTCACTGCTGGGTTCCCCAGCAAGCATGAGATACAGGAGCAGCTTTTCGGAGCACCTCATCTCAGGCATTCTGGCCTTTAGCCCCTAAATGAACCACAAAATAGAATGAAGGCTCTGATGCACATCCTATAGCAATGGAGTACAATTAAGAGGAAGACTTCACCAGAGCTTTTTTTTTTTAATGACTCTGTGAGCACAGATGTATTTTTTCCTCTTCCAACAGCCGCTCCCCTCCACCCAAGCCCACAGATATTTCCAAGCTACTGCCAAAAAAGGGTGGAAACAAAAAGTCAACAACTTTTTTGAACTGTCAGGATTGGAATTTTTTGCTGTTAGTCTCCTCCTCATCCCAATAGCGAAGCGAATTGGTCTACCAGAAAACTATCACACTTCCAGATACTGGGCCATGCCAGGGAACTTATCCACTTCAAGTGGTTTTTCCAGCAGCTTCTTTCCTGTTGCTTGAGGGACTCAAGTCTATAAGAGGTTTGTATTAAGATTAACGGGGGAAAAAAGATATGCATGTGTATCCCACGGCAAGAAAAAAGAAATAAGAAGCATACAGTCTCTGAAAGAGAGTCACAAAATCCCTGTCATGGACTGAGGGGGCTGGTGAATGGCTTCAGGTTCTGGAAATAGCCAGGAAGCAGCACGTAGGGAGACTAAGGGAAAACAAAGGGATGTGCAGAGAGCCGGGTGCATGTAGTACGCTCAGCTTTCAGAAGCAACAAAGTATGCAAACCTCTAGCGATTGTTATTCAACAGAATATAATGGCTCTTTCAAGATCACTGTGGTCTGCAGCTTGCAAAGAAGCAACCGAGCCATCAGCAGAGGTCTACTAAATTCATCAAACACATCACAGGGTTTTATAAACTCTTAAAAGCACTGCGGCACACAGTTGTATTTTTTATTATTACAATATCAACACTATTTCTGAAATGTAAATAATCTTGTGGGTTTGTTCAACAGAAAAAAAAAATCGAGCTTTTTCAGTCAACCTTCTAGAATGAACCAACTTATAAAAACGCCACGAAGACTTGTTCTTTCCAGCTGCTGGCTAAGAGACAGACAAGAAAGCCAAGCACCAGACTTGCCCTTCTACAGTATCCTAATTCTGCAAGAACTGTCTTGACCGTCTCTGCAATACTGTTTTATTTCCCCAAGCAACACCATCTTATTTAGGAAAGATAACGAGAACTCACAAACATAAACTGATTTTAAAATATATAGATCCTTTTACTTTGTGTATGAGATTATGAGGTATGAGGGTTTTTTAATAAAAATTAATTTTCACTGCAATAAGGCACCCAAAAGCTGTAATTATTACATAAATTCAAATGGATTTGCTTACAGTTCCAAGAAAGCCTATTAAAAACCTCATTCTGGTATATACTTTGCTGAATGTCCTCAGTGCATATCCCTGAAAAACAATTTAAGAATGAAATACAGCCAAACAACTGGCCATTGCTTCAAAACAGAACCTCCTCATATTAAGGTTGCAAATATATTTTAACATAAAAGAATATTAGAAAAACGTATTATGAGCATCCTTATTATGCTTCTGTTTTAGAAATAATTATTTTTAAAAGTCAATCCCATTTTTCTTTTTTCTTCACAAAGTCAAATATCAACATTTGAATAGCAACATAAAGGCTAGCCATTAAAAAACATCTGCTGGCACTTCATCAGGTCCCTGCACATACCTTTGCCTTGTCAGTTCAGCAGAAGAGCTTTACTCACTGCCATATACGAGCAGTATAGTCATTGGTGTTTGGTTTACAATGGATTTTGTTGTATTTTAATTATCCTATTCATGATTTATCAACTGCACAGAGAACAGACCTTTATAGGAAGCTCAATAGGTTTATTTATGGCATGGCTGCTTCTATTTGGGATAAACCTGGCTGGAAATAAAATGTTTGTTTGATTTCTAACTCTACTGGGAGGTAAAATGGGAATATCCTGTGCAGAGTGAAATAAGCCATAAAGCTTTCATGAAGGCATGCATGTGAAAAGTGATGACCGTTTGCAGAAGAGACATCTCGGATGTGTCCATTAGAGCAGAGGAATGGCTGACATCCATTCTCTGAAAAACGTGGATTTTCAAATACACTGTGGTACCAATAGTTGCTGCAGGATGCTGACGGCCTACGCTCTGTTGTTAGCCAAGGAAGGAAAGACAAGGAACCAGCAGAGAGGCAAAAGTTGGGATCTAGTATTTTTCTCCTTTTTGGGGATGGCAATCTTTTAATTTCTCACTACATCTCTTACTAAAAATGACACAGTGAAGTTAACCTACTATGATTTTATGCTACAGCAATTTAATTTACTGTTAGAGAGATTTATTCTTTTTAAAACTGTCCAGATTTGTACTTCCTGAAAACAAATAATTTCAAAAACAAATGGAAAAAACCCAGTATTTCCCCCATTCTCTCAGACACTTTGATATCAACCAATCACCAACCCAAACCCCTAATTTGGATACAAAAGCGAGTAAAATTGCTGAGCCACATGTAGACAGCAAAAGCTCACAAGCCAAGTATATATATAGCAGCAGCTACGTGGGAGGCCCAGTGAGGTAACCGTAGCGACTCCTTTGGTTAATGCAGAAGTGCATACATTCTGCCTGGGGAGCCTAATCTTCAGACAAGCAAAGACAAGGCTAAAAAGGCCTTGTTTAAAGCACTACTGATGCGCAGCAAAATCTGAAATACTAACTTCATTTTCCTGGGAACCCGGGCTCTCTCTGAACCTGCAGAAATTAAAAGCCCTATCCCGCAGCTTCCCCGGCTGCAGCAGTTCCTTTTTTTTTTTTTTTTAATTTCAAATGCCGATTTTGTCCTCTGATTCTCTGAAAAAAGTATTTCCTGCTCTGTGGGGTGACAGCCTTTCTGCACGAACCAGAGCCCTGTCGGGTGTGGGAAGCCTGCAGAGTCGCCTTGCTTCAGGGGACGCGTTTACCAGGAAGAACCGCAGGGCTACACCTTTCATCAGCCATCAGATATGACTTTGCTACTGCCAGGCTGCACAGCTCCAACACCGCATTGCAAAAAAGCAAACCAATTTTCTTGTATAACTGATATAAACCTTCCCGATGTTTCATTTGGCAGATCCCCACACAAAGCGCTTCAAATCGATACAGCAGTGATTCATTGCCATTAAAACCACAATTTTTCACCCAACTTCCCAGAATGAATTAATCTTATTATGGAGTCCTAGCGACCCTTTATTTACTTCTTAAAATTTTTTGGAAGCTTCTAGATAAATTTGGTCCCCTTAACAGTACCAGACCGAACTCATTGCAACATATGTAACTACACTTATTTTTGACCTAGAACTCAACCCCAGATTTTTCTTCAGGCCCTGCCCGTGTCAACATCCACCTTAACTTTCGTTCTAACACTCTTTCTAAACTATTGGTAAACTGGGCAACAATTCTTTAGTGCTGTGTGATTCAGACCTGATATGAACAGGATTAGAGACAGCACAGTTAGGATTTGCTCCCATCATAGCTGTGCTAGTGTTGACAATTTCTAGAAAAACATACTGTAAACACAAGATGCAAATTGTAAGACACAAGGAAACGGTAACACAAAAATAACAACATAGGCAAAAGGCGAAATACAGAAAGTGTGTTTGGGGTTAATTTGGTTACTACCACCGCTTTGACTAAACACTGAAGACTTCAAAACCAGGGATTACTAACTAGACCCACTAAGATGGGAATGATGATGGGGTAACGCAAATATTCATGGAAGGCAGAGTTCAAGAATGCAAATTCACCTTACCTGCACAAGCTGTAAAAGATAATGAAGAACATCATCATCTTCTAAACTTTCCAGTTTTTGAACTGCCATTGCTCGGACATTTTCATCTGAAAAGTTACAGTCCAGAAGTTGCATTGTGAGTCCAACATCTAAAGTGCTTTGATCCCAAACCTCCTTTTTAGCTAGCAACTGGTATGTTTTGGCCACTACTTCTTGTTGTCCCCATTTCACAGAGCTAAGCAGCTTAGGATACGCCTTGGGGTGCTTTATGCTTTCATACCTAAAGTGCCACAACAGTTCTTTGTCCTCAGGAGAAAGTGGATTAAGTGGGTCAGTTGCTATGATCTCTTCAAGTTGCTTGCGAAGCTGGTTGGGCATTTCAGCTCGTGTCCTATTCCCTTGGGGGTCTGACGTTATCCTGTGCTTGGGCAAGGCAATTGGGTGACAATATTTGTCCAGCACAATAGAGATAGCCATTGAGTTTTCTTTATCCGGGTTAGTTGCTGATGTGAGTTTGTCTGCATTGATACTTCCTTGTTCTTCCCCCTTGCCTGGAATTTTCCACATGTGGAGCACATACTCCCCACTTCGCAGCAAGAAACGGTGATCTATCAACAAAAGATTGACATAATAGAGAAGCTGAGTTTTGCATTTTGAATCAGAGTTGGGGGATTCATGTGACTGAAGGTTCGTCTTTGTGGACAGTCCCTGTGCTTTGCCGCAGTATATCTGAAGATTCAGGAGTGCTCCTTTAGGCAAATCCTTGATTTTGATATCAAACTCCAACCAAATATTCCACAGAACCTCCTCAGTAAAAGGCTTTGATGAAGTCCTCTTCTGTGAAAGGAGCTGCTGCCCATGTTGAATGTTAGCCTCCACAAACACAGTAAGATCAGTATTTCTCGGTAAAACTGGGATATCAATGCCAATTATTTTTACCCTAAATTTCCTATTACAATCCCACAAAGAGATAGTGAAGACTCTCTCATGATCTTTTCCATCTATTGTCAATTGTTCATGATACCCTGTAACTCCTGTACAGTCATCCACCAAGGGCCACTCCTCCTTCTGAACCTCATCCTCATTCGGGTCAGGGGGATTGTCTAAGACAAGGTGGATTTCTTCCCCATTCTTAAGGCACTGTCTTATCCAGTGAAAATCTTTGATTGGTGTCTCTCCAGTAATGTACTCATCTCTGCCACAAATCCTGAGAACAAAATCCAGTTCACTGTGATCTTCAGGAATGTCCATCAAAGACTTTTTCTTTGCCATTTTTGTAAAAAAGCTATGGAGAATCATATCTGGAGTGTCATCTATTGACACTTTAATTTTTTGGCTAGTTGTTCCTCTATGTATGATTATGAAAATGTTATTATTAGTGATCTTTTTAAATAAATATTCTGGGAGTGGCTTAGATGTAGTCCATGGGTGCATTGCATACAACTTAGGATCTCTACAGGCTACCTCTATCATTCGTGGAGTGACTAATCTGCGACGGGTAAATTCTAGTTCATCATCATGCACGTTGCTTACATCAGTGACATCGTAACCAATTAAATCGTTAAGTTGCTGCTGAAATTCCTGAACTTCTTCTGATGGTTTTTGTTTCTGGACAACGTAGATCTTGCCTACCTTTTTCTGTAACACTTTCCAGTACAGTATGCAGTCTAATGTCTGTAATACTTGATGTTTATCATAAATTTCATACCATTGCCCCTTCTTCTGATACTGCAGAATAAATTGATCCGGGGTGAATGCGTGGTAGAAGTCTGTGGTTTGACTCATCTCTATTGCACGCATCCAAATCTGTGCTTTCATTTGTTCAACGGTACAGTTGCCAGCTATTTCAAGTAACATCATTTCCGGTACTTTAGTATGTTTATTGCTTGTAGGTAAAATGAACTCAATGGATATCAGTTCCATTGACGACAAATTACTCGACGTACAATGAGGTTTCATTCTTCTTCTCCTTCGTTTGTTTTCCTCTCTCATAACAACGGGCTGTTCATAATCCCCCAACTCCATGCCAGAAGAAATCTAGCAAAACATACAAATACTTGATTACCTTCTCATTTACATTTTTCTTTACTCTTATTTTTTAACTCTTAATTAAAATCACAGGCCAGTCAGAATCCTGCTATGTATACGCTTTTTATACTTCCCCTTCCCCTTAATTTCTGGTCATAAATACTTGATTCACATAAACCACCTCAGACATAATCCACTCAATTCAATACCAAATATAAAAAAAACACAACAACCCTCCAATGATTAAATAATTAAAATAGAGCTTTCAAAGAGCCTTCCCAGATTTCACGGAGAATAGGCAGTCTGACTATATATTTCCTCCATACTGATTTGTTCTTGCATCTATTTGATCAAGCACTGATTCTTCTGCTGCCTCATCTGTTTTGATGCTGCTGATATTACCGTAAGTGGATTTTCATAGAAATCAAAAGACACACTACCGTGTATGAGCATAACTCGATCCCACCGAGCTCCAGGAATGACAGAAAGTAACAAAACAAGCAATTTATTTGCAGACTGGACAGAGGTGAGCCTATTCCCATTGTCCTCTGCCTCTCTTTTTAGTGAAGAGGAATAAGGACTTACACCAAAAAAAGCCCTTAGGATGCAAAAGTCAGGGACTACTTCTGAAGACAGATACTTAATGCGCATCTAAATTCAAGCCCAGTATCCTTAGATAGGCTTCTTTTAAACACATTAATTCACCAGACTGATAACATCCATCCATTTTAAAAGTAAACACTTCCAGTATAAACTATTAGTTTGTTACAGAAGAAAAAACGCCCAAGCTGATGCCGATTTATTACCCATCAAATCACACCTAGAACACCTGTAAAACAACTTCGAACACAAGTAGTCTACCTTATCAGCTTTCAGTAAACAAAAAATATTGTTGCTCACAGTTAATCTCCATTGAACAATACTAAAGTGGAAATTATTCACCAAGAGCTTGGGAAAGGAAGGCAGCGCTGATTGAGCACGCTCGCACAAGCTAAGTTAGAGCAACATACTGAACTTCTTTTCCAGACGACGCTTTTTACACATAGAATCTTTCTCTAACTGCTGGAAAAACTAAAACCACTGTAACGATGCCTTAGCAGATAACAAAATAAGAAGATAAAAATATAAAAGGTTAAACTGAAACAACATAGCATGCTAACTAAAATTCTTTTTTCAAGTTCCGGAAAGCAACGACCGTGGACACACCACCTCTATAATTGACAAAGCACAAGGAAATATTACCTGCTTATAAAATAAAGGCTGAATTGCTGAAGACGATTCATTTGTTTAATTTCTGAAGTTCCTATTTTTTTAAAGGAAGATCATTCACACACAAAATTTCTTTGTTTAAGCTGTTCTGCTTTTCTTACTCGCCCTCATATCCAGATGCAAAGGAAGTGATGCACTTACCAGGAAGGAAGTTTTAACCAAGTTGATTATACATATGATCGCTCATTTAAAAAAAAGTCAGAATGCTTTTCCTGTTACAACAGTAAAAATACACCAACAGTACACCAATTTAATTTTAACATACATGCATAGAAGTCATGCTTAAAGCCTTTTAAAAATAGCTAAGAATAATCCAGGCAATAAATCTAATGAATCCAAATAAAACATTTTAAAAACATTACATTTTGGAGAGCCTAATTACTTTATAAAAGAGTTAAATAAAAATACTAAAGACACCTAAATCTGCAATGTTTCCTTATTTTTATTTTCATGGTGATAGCCCTTTGAGAATTCCCAACTCAAATTCATTACAGTGTTTTAAGCCAGTCTCTGTACAGGCATCACATGGAGATGGTATCTGCTGAGGATCTTGCGTGGTAACCTCAGCAATAGAACTGATGGGCAATCTTCCTCCTATATGATTACAAACACACAGTGAAATCCACTAGAAATGATGACTTAAGATTCGGGAAGAATTTAAACCATGGACTTTCAACCCTAATTCTTGTGGTTAACTACAACCTGAAGAGCTGTTCCTTTACTAAAAAAAGTCCCCACAGGAAAAGATTTGGGAAAACATGTACAAATCAGAAAGAAAAGACAGAAAAACCTCTAATAGGTTCCTTTTTCCTTACAACTTTTCCAGTGAAATACTGACCATTTTGAAGAGCAATAAGGAGTACACATCCTACAGCAGTACATATCCTACAAAAATGATGACTCTTGAGGAGAGCAAAATATGAAACAACTGAAAGGTCTTTTAGCAACAGTGAAGTAGCAGTGTTTTTTTTTTTTTTAACATATGCATGCTTCTCATCTTGTAAAGCACCCTTCTTATTAAAAGGAGGGGAAAAAAAAGTTCCTTCTATTGGCAAAAAAATCTGATAGTCTCTTACCTACCTCCAATGTGCCACTCACAACCTCTGAAATTAACACTTTGCCAGGGTTAAAAAAAGAAAATACCCTCCACCGTAGACATGCTCTTCTTTCTCAGAGCATCATTTTGCTTGGCAGCTAAGATTGATTTCTTTTTAAGAGGTTATTTTTCTCAGGAAGTGAGTTTGGGGAAAACACACTCTGTCCTAGCTCCCTCTACCTTTTAGAGCCAGTATTTGAAATTTCTCAAGGAACTGGTGAAGTTGCCCCGAACATTTTGTCACTGCCATGAAATCTACCCATCTCGGCCAAGACATCTCCAACACTCATTCTTTGCGCATGTGCAGCCTGTCAGCATTCATCAGCCACAGTCTCTGTGGCATCTCAGCACTTCACACCACTTTCCTCTCCGGTCCTCCTCTCGTCTGAAAAAAGCACTTGGTTGCTGGAAAACTTGACCACCTGTAACCTCAACAGCAGTGCCCAGGATGACGGAGGAGAAGGAAGCAGCCAGTTTCACATAAAAAGGAAAAGGAGCTGGAGGTGTAGGAAAAGAAAAGGAGCAATGCTGAAGGGGAAAATGTGTTTTGCAAAACCTATGTTTTGAAATTCCCTGACTTTGGAGAGCTTGACTTTGCAACGCTTTTGCAGAGTCTGTCTTTTGAAGTATAATTTCTAAAACATGTAATATAGTCACGTATTTTTCTTCATTTAAACATAAGCAACTAGCAGTAAGGGTTTTTTCATGCCAACAGGCTACAAAGATTTTTAGCAAATATCCCTTGTTCTAGAAGTCGTCATGCTGACCCTATTAAGTAAACCTGGATTCATTTTGGTTTCATTGGGTTTTGCCAGACCTAAGAAAGCATGCTGTTTTAAAATGTCCTCATTTTGCTGCCATGTGTTATGCACTTAAAGATTAATTTTTCAAACACATATACACACAAATATTCCATCTCCTGCTAAGCTATTCTAGCACTACTCCATCAATCAAGACCATCAAGACAGTCAAAGGCAGCATCTCTACCTCATGCAGCAGAGAACTACCCTGTACACTGCTCAATGAATGTAAATGTTTGACACTCTCATGCACTTAAAGACAGGCAGAGCAATATTGTGAAAGGTTCAGATATTCCCCCACAAACTGCATCAGATACAATGCAAAATGCATGACACTTGTGTAACTGCCCATACAAGACTGTGTCTTCTCCCACATTCATTTGGGCTGTGACCTGTCATGTCTAGTCCAGTCCACTCTCCATCTCCAGTTCAGCTCTGACCCCTTTTCATCAGCTTCAGAAGCCAGTTCTTGGAGCGATGACTGTCTCTAGTCTATCTCTGCAATGAGACACAAAAGCGTCCCCATTCTTAGGGTAACACCAAATTGTATCTATTTTCTGCTAATCCATGTGTAGGCGTGGCAAAACCGTATTTCCTCACGCATATGTATCAGAAAACTTTGACGTTTATAATGGAGAATATTGACATTTCTATATGCCTACTGCGACCACACCACAAAAAAAAAAAAAAAAAAAAATCCCTTTTTTTTATTTCTAATTCTAATGAGCCTCATCAGCCCCGAATTTCCCTGTATTAGGAGAAGTGTCCTACCACCGGTCCACGAATCCTGATGGGGTGCAAAGGAGCAGGAGGAGGTAGTCCTATAAAAGCTAACTAAGACAAGCAGACAGGCTCGCCTTTGTCTCCAGTCGTGTTCCTATCTCATCACTCAGGTCAGTAAATTGATCATAACAAGAACAACAAAAAAATTTGGTTAATTTTCAGCTGGATCAGTTCCTTGATCTGACTCATCACTTGCAGGAGTGGTAGAGCAGGGGAGGGAAGAGAAGGGAAGGGAATGGGGCCAGCACAGTTTAGGATAACTGAGACTGAAACATAATTCACAGCAGGATTAGGAGATAAATTCATGAGTAAACTTGTTAAATGATTTGAAAACACTGGCTGAACGGTGCCTTAAAAAGACAATGTGGTATTATCATGAATTACTTCATATATTCTGCTACAAAAAATTCAAGATATCTGTCAAACTTCACTGCTTTGTTAGAACTGTGTTAGAATTTTACCAGTTACTTATTCTTCACCAGTTATTTTCATGCTTATTCTATATTAGTTCCTGCTTCTGGTTTAATCCACCATGTGAAAAACCTTATTTTAAAATTATTCTTTTCACTTTAGTGAAAAACTCCTTCCCAGACAACATAACCTGCAAGAAAACAGGCACTCTCTATCAGAGTAAGAACTACCTCATGCACACATTATGCAAATATAATAAAAATCTGTTTACATTCAGTTTCAGATAAAGTTACCTTTAAAGATAAACTAAAAAAACCCCCCAAAACTACCATGAAATGACCCAAAGTTTTCCAAGCAGCATACCACATACGCTTGCCAGCATTGTCCTGTAGCAGGAGACTGCTTTGCATTTGCTGGACAGGAGTACAATATATCTTCCCTACATCTCTGATGATCCAGTGCTGAGCTATGCAGGCCATGTTAAGCATGAACGCAACAAGAAAAACCACTTTGCTCAGTTCTTTTGTCAAATCCTCTAGCAACTACTAGCTCTCACAGGAATTAAATCAATGCAGGTTCCCACTAGCAAGTAAACTTCACAGATAATATAGTCACATTCTTCATCAAAAAGTGTACTAATCAGCAGATACAGCTCAACATCTCAGTCGGGAGGTTGTTGAGTCAATCAGACCGCTAGTATGGCTGTAGTATTTTCAGGACCCCGCTGCCTTCACTACAGACCTTTGCATATTTTGGTTTCTACACAAGTTATCTATTTGGGGGTACTTCTGGAACAAATAGTAACTTCTAGCTGGTTGCAAAAATTTAGGTAAGAATTTTGGCAAAGTTCTAGTTAACCGGAGTTATACAAGTGACAGGTAATCTACCTTCAAACCAACACTTCATGGAGTTTGAAAACACAGAGATGGAAGCTATGGCTCCTGCAGGGACACACGAGCTATTTGGATAGTACCTGTCCTTTCAACGTGTGCCCGGTTTGCAAATACTGATCGTTAACGGCATGATCTAATCTACACCGACAACCAACTCCCGAATGCCCTCAGCTATTATTTCAGACGATTTGTGGTGGGGAAAGGTTTTATGGTCTACACGTACCAGATAGACACAAGAGGTTATTATTTGTTGGATGAGGAAATACAGTTATTTATGGTTTAAAAGCTGTGTTGTAGCAGAGCTGACTCATAGATGTTAAGACCAGAGGGAACTGCTACCACTGTCTAGTGTGATACTTCACTTTGCATTGTTCAACATACTAATAGTTTCGTCAACAGGTTTTGCATCAAACCTGTAATTCTTGTTTGGGCCACGATGTAAGCCGGGACCAAGGCCGCGAGCAGCGAAGGACCGGGCAGTGTACGGGGCGCTCAGCCCTTGCCTTGGAGGCTGCAGTGCTGACTCCGCTCAGTCACACATGCCCTGCTGGAAGGGGGCTCTAGGCGAAGCGCTTCGCCTGCGCCAGGGCCGGGAGGCGCGACGCGACGGGGAGCAGCGGGCCGGGG
>NW_008825150.1:487246-490551 GCF_000699105.1 Pygoscelis adeliae
TAAGGAGAGGACAAAGTTAGTTTGTCTAAGCTGTCCTCAAAAACCCCCGGTCATGGCAATCTGCTCTGGTGCGCAGTGGCCGCCTTCTGGAAGATTTTCATGCTGTCTTAATGTCTGCTCTTGCAAGTTTAGCCTCTTAACTTGTCTTACTCCGGTTTTTTGCAGCTACTTTTTGTTCAGTGGTGCTGTGTTCTTGTTTTCCTGCTATTTTCCCATCTCCAGACTGGGCAGCCCTGGCTCTCTCCTTCTAGGTCATGTTCCTTAGACCTCCTGCAATTTCCTGTAGCTCGCCTCCGGGCTCTTGCCAAATGGGCCACGTTGTTTTTGAAAGGCACTGCTCAAAACCAGAGATAGTACTACTCCAGCTAAGGCCTTGCCAAGGCTGCCCACAGCAGGAGGATTAATTCATCAGCTTTACGGTGCCAGGACTCCAAATGCAGCTCAGGCATAACCATTCACATCCAATTCAAACAACCAAACAACTCCCCCCCTTTCCCCACCCTGGCTGCTCGCTGTTTGGCGCTGAACGGAGCTGAGTGTTTGTAGCTCCACAGCTCCTTTTTGGAATGAACATCAAAACTCTTTCCATGATTATGCTGAGACCTTTTTTGACCCTGATCTTGCAATGAGATTCACAGGTGAACCCTGTACGGCACAGAGCCCACACACTCGCCCTGAAAGCCATGCTGACACATATCTTCAGGCAGCGCTTTACAAGACCATAGGTTGCCACAAAGACTATAAAAAGGAATTTCATTTTTCTAGGTACAAACTAACTTCCACTGAAAGAAAACATCAGAAAGAAATAAGTAGTATGTTACGCATACAGATGCTATTATAAAAAGTCGGATAATTGTCATTATAGCAGTAGGGTTCCTTTGACTTAAAAAATCATTTGCATGACAACATTAAGAATCGTAATACCAGCCTGAAGTAGAAAGTAATTGAGAAACTATTGTATAAACATGGAGTTTCAAAATGAATATACGTTACACTGAACTGTGGCTATAAGAAATCGTAACTCTGTACTGGCCTCAAGTTCCCGTTTTTACAAAGAAGAAAGCAAAGTAAAAACCTTTAACAACCTTCACGTGATGTGTGTGCAGCACAGGGGAAACACGGTGAAGACTCAGTCACTTCGTGCTTGGTTTTGCCTGATACAGTGGGTAATACCAGTCAGAGAAGTTCAGCTTTGCACAGCACGTGTATTACTGAATGCTTTAAAAGAGATTAAAAAACCTTATCAAAATCTGAAGCCTTTTTTGTTGTTGTTGTTGTTGTTGGCTGGATCCCCAGATAGATCACTCCAGGAACACAAGTGTAGCCAGTTTGGCGACTAATCCTGTTAAAATCTGTGGACTTTATTTGGGGACGCACAAACATACGGAGATCTAGGCAGCTGAAGAAAAAAGACTGTCATTTGTCAAAAGACAGTTAGAGAGGGAATAATTTACAGCTGCAGCAAATGACACGTTTCATGTTGACTTCAGCCAGAATTGCATAAAATATTTTTTAAACAGCTATAAGTCAGCATAATGTTATTTGCAATGAAAGAATAAATTATGTATTATATTTGAGAAAAGGAGGTAAACTGAAAATCTTTGTTCAGGATCTAGTAAGTTAGTAAAATATTAGATTTTTGCAGTTAATCTTCAGCTCCTCTATATACAGCACAATTTTCTTTATTGCCTTTTATGGCAAATCAAGTAATACAAACTTTCCTATTGCCAAGGATACTCTCCTTATAGGTTGTATATTCTTTGGAAATACGCATTTTAACATTATTTTATTCCTGTTGATTTCCAAATGTGACTTAAACCCTTTCCCTTAAATTATCTGTTGGTCTTTTCTTTTTTTTCAGTCAAGAACAGCCTGTACAATAAATTGAAATGCACATTTTACCATACAAAAAATGGAACTTTAAAACAGTCAGGAATACCATAGCTTAATGAAGGAAGGTGAAGAACACAATGCGGTATTTAAATGAAGCTGATTTAATCAAAATTAGTCATGCAAAGAAGCAATCATTTTGCTAATATAATCTTGTGGGGTGCAGTAAAAATGCAATTATTTTCTTCATCTTTCAGCTGTAATAAAAATATGACAAGGAATTGCTGTCATGATCTTAAATGGGAGTTTTGACAGTTGGAAAAACGTGAGATGGTCTCTTTTGTGTCCTCTGCACAGTCAAACATAAGTTTTTATGTTGTTTCATGGAGAACTGCCATAAAGAATAACAGCCACATTAAATGCTCAGGAACAACTTTATATACTGACATATGTTGGAACTAGATGTAAATGTTCTGTTGTCATTGACAGACTGGGTTCATTGCAATTTAAGAAATAGTATCTAATAGTTTGGGTTGTTTTCTATTTTCTTTATTGCCAGCAGGGGAAAAAATTAAATGCAGAAGCTTTGTAGGTCTTGTACCAACAAAGCCAGAGCCTGCTTGCCTAATCCCAGCAATAGCTACATTCAGTTTTGTAATTGCTTCCTTATGTAAAGAAAATTGAAAAAAACCATTGTGGGATACATTGTGCTTCCTGATGGAATGCTAGGTAGCTTTCTCCTTTCTTGCAGAATTTATACGTTGGATTTTTCTAATTGGGTTGTAAGCACTTTGATGCATTCAATGCAGGATTTAAAGTAAATTGACAGAATCCCTTTATTTTACAGCTCTGCTCTGAAAACTGATCATGTAAATATGCAATCAGTTGTGTTAACATCATTGCAGTTGCTTTGTCCATATGCACGATCATATGGTAACTTTGGTGTCAAACCCAAGTTTTTCTTCTTGCTATAATTTGCCAACAAGCAGAGGAGGAGTGAGCTGGATTTTAGTTTGGCTTTTGCATCACGTTCTAGGTATGGTGGCTGCTCGTGTAATGGATATAACTGATAGCTAAGCGTTGCCTGCAGATCTGTTATCCATTCATTCTTTATTTCATGGGAAAGGCAGCTTTTTATGCCTGTTCTGGGTCATTGCTTGGGGAAGCAGTAGAAGGCCCTGGGGGCGTGGTGGGGGTTTCCAGAGGAAGAGCAAATTAAGGCTGGGCTCTTGCTGCATCCCTCTGAAGGGATGCCAGGGGGCAGTTAAATCCTCTGTAAGACGACTGCTATGTGAGCTTGGGTTCCCAGGGAGAGGCATCCAGGGGAATCTTTTAAGATCTGCTGGGCATGAAAGTAGCCTTTTGGCCTGATCCAGAATGACCTCTGTGAACCTCTGTAGGCAAAGCAGAGTCAGGAAAGCTCAAACAAGGAAAAGAAGAGTCTTGCCTATCTCTAGTCCCTTCTCCTCCAGGAA
>NW_008825150.1:490596-492465 GCF_000699105.1 Pygoscelis adeliae
TGGTGATGAAGCTTCTGCACAAAATCCCTCACTTCAAACATCTAAAGCTTTCAAAACAGGAAACAGCAGGTGTTCAGAAGCCTTCTGCGATACATCTGCTGAAAGCTTTGTCTCCCATTTTACTGATTTAGGCTCTTATACTTCAGAATAGGTATTTAAAGCACAGGGGTGGGAGTGCAAGCTGTTTCCTCCATACCACATACGTACACACATCAGCTGAGATATAAAACTCACATAATACCTCTTCCTGGCTTGAATACCTATTTTTGTCTGTTCATATGTGTATGAGTTTATCAGAGAGACATGTACTCCTCGCGGTAGAAGAGTGTGTGTAAGCAGATCTTTAAAACCACTGGTTATTCATAAGAGGTGAGGAAACTTACAAGTTTTTGTGGATGCTGTCAGAAGTCTCAGTATTAGGTGGTGATGCAATATTGCATCATCTTGTGGTGTTGGGACTTGACAGAGGAAACGAAAGAGGTCAGAAAGAGAAATGTAAAGAAAAGGAGTTCACACTTCCTACAAGGCCTCTAGTCTAATAGCATTATATTAAGTACTCCTAAATATAAGATACGGATAGGATTTCCTCAGTCTCTGAAAGTTTCTGACACTGAAAATAATGAGTCTAATTTGCTGCCCAGAGACTACATTACACAGACAAACTCTCTGAACTGTGTTGCTGTGTTATCTTCCTGTCCTGATATTTATTACTCTTAATCTTTGAAAATTTGCTCAGCTGTATGCGTATTTGGTGGTGCATCTTCCTGTCTGTGAGGAGGTAAATATATTCGCATTGCATAGGAGTTACGTAAGGGTAGACTTTTATCAGAGGATTTCTGTATTTTTGTTGTAAATAAGTAATGTAAAATGTTTTCCCTTTAAACTACCTCATTGCCTCTCTCTGTATATTGAAGTAACATATCCTTTACACATAAAAGTGCTTCTTACCAGAGTTCCGGGCACCCTGTGGGCTAATTGATCTGCTGTCATACTTGTAGTACTAAAAAGACATTCAAGTAAGAATATATTTGCTCCACAGAGTTTAGCTGAACACAAAAGCACCTACAAAGAAAGCTCTTTCCCAGCCTGATCTTTTCTGGAAACATACCCTTAACCTTCTCCAACAGCTTTAACAGGTGGCCTTAGCAGAGTGCCCAGAAGATCACCACATTTGGGTTTTTTTTGAACTGAATAAGAGGATTTTGTTCCAAAGTGCTGAATTCCTTGTATGGAGAGCCTGTGGGCAGTTCTCTTTCTTTCAGGAGGAGGCTGGGGATCCCGCCTGGGTGCTGGGGTTGCATCTGTGACAGCACTTCATACGCAGGAGACAGTACCTCATCATAATGGTAACTTTGCTAAATAAACACCTATCCTCACACTGGAATATAGAGCTTCTGTCTTTACAGACAAATCAAAGCCTTGACAGCCAGCCAGCACAATCACAATGAGTAAAAAGCCAGATTCAGACTTGAAACTTTGTATACTTGCTTCCTAGAAATTAAAAGCTAAGAAAAGCTGGGAACCAGTAGGATGGGAAGTGTCAATCCATTACATACAAAATGAGGGCAGCATTATGCTGTGGATATTGGTGCTTCATCACGTGGCAGTCTGGTCTGTACAGATGGTCCTCCATTGTCTATGTCTGCTAGGGATGGTTAAAGACAAACATGGCAGCATCACCCAGATAAAACAGCTGGTATTGCCAGACATCCCATGTATTTTAGGATTCCTTGAGTTACCATCACAAATATTACATTACCTATAAAATGCATGTCCCCATACTTTCCTGCCTGCAGTGGAAAGCCAGGGCTCTCCAGCAAACTTTTGTGAAGCCTCTTTCGTCTTTTCCATTTTGCAGCACGAAGCCTG
>NW_008825150.1:492510-493489 GCF_000699105.1 Pygoscelis adeliae
AGGACATGGTCCTGAGCCCAGTTTGGATGGGACTATCCTTGTCCCTTGTGGAAGGCAGTAACTGCTGCTCTTCACATGCCCCCTGTGCCCAGGAAAGTAAGCTGTGCCTTATTCTCTCTTGATCTGAAGTTCTGCACCCCAAAGCCCAAAGGGAACATAGCGATGTCTGTTTCTGCACCCTGAATCAGCTGGAGTCACGCCACCTCAGGTACTAGCCAAATAGGTGTGATAGAAACTTTTTATGTATGTCTCTTATTTTTGCAGTTAAAATGTGGCAGATGGCCAGATCATGCTTTCCAGAGCGTGTAGGACACTGTCATCCCAAGTACGTTGGTCAGACTGACGTACCTCCAGGCTTTGTTAGGCCAGCTTGCCTGCATGCAGCTATGTGGCTGAAAACAGGCAGGGCATGGAGTTGGATCTCTTTATAGTTGTTCGTCTGGTTGTCTATCAGCTACTGAACAGACATAGCCCACAATATTAATCTCTTGAACAACATTCAGAGTCTCTTTGATGCCTTTCAGAAGCTATGGGCAGTCTTCCTAAATTCACATAATGAGGCAGACATGCAGGAGCCTTGTGTTTCATCCCAGCAGGGAGCAATTGCTCTTCCCTGGGAAGCTGATGTTCTTTCCCAGTCTTTTTCCCATGTGCCTCCAATAACAAAATGCTTTGGCTGAGATGGTGTGATTTTCCTCCTTGAAGAGCGTGACCTAGTACTGGATAGACCAGATGCTGCAGTCTTTCCAAAGTACAACAGTACCCCAAAAGTGTCTGGTAGGTTGACAAGAATAACGATATACAGATGTGGAACACATGGGTGGATACTAGGAGGGTATTCCCTCTCTGGTCTCAGATGATCTAGAGTACTCCAGATTGTCCTTGGACTCTTCCTGGATTCCATTAAAGAGAAGAAAACAGATGCGTGGAAGGCGAATCCCTGCTATGCCCAGAGAAAGAGGATAGGAGGACACTTTCT
>NW_008825150.1:493514-495297 GCF_000699105.1 Pygoscelis adeliae
AGGAATGCCCTCCCTCCATGGAAGAATGATTGATATTAGGGATGTGTAACAAACCCAAATGAATGAGTGACTTTGAAGGCAGAGTTTTGAAAATCCCTCAAGAAGAGGTGATTCCCCTGATGGACCACAGAAGGCTACATAGCAGAAATTGTTTTAGGCACAGAAGTTGCTGGCACTGGGATAGCAGGCACTGCAGGGCCTGTGCCAGGGGAGTGGCTACAGATGTGGTGGGAAGCGAGTGCTTAAGAACGAGGATGGTGAGTACTGGGATTAGTACCGCAGAGCTGGCCCTCAGGAAGGGCAACCTGCCGGCACAAGGCTGCATGGTCCCTTGGGCATCAGCACCTGCGCAGAGGATGGGGCTTCTCAGACTTTCATCCCATCAAAAAGTCAACCTCAGAAGAGTGTAATATACTCCTGTATCTTGACAGGCTGAGCACTGGAGGTGGCAACCACACTTTGGTTCATCTTTTTCCTTATTTTTGCCTCTGTTTCAAGTAAATGGCATCACAATAGTTGTAGATGAAAGGGACCTTTGAAAAGGTGTTGCTGGGAGTTTGCGAATTGAGTGTTTGCATCCAGGAGGGTGCTATTGAGGGGAAGCAGCCCAGAAGACCATGGCTTGACTGTGACATGCTCAATTCATGAGCTGCCTGTGTTAATAGCTCAGGAAAGAACAGTGTTGGCTGAGTTAACTCTCTCAGTGTCACTTAGATAAACAGCAAGATACTCAGGACAGTGTCCGTCTGCTAAGAGTGAAGGCATGTCAAAAGCTGATCGATCTGAAATCCCAGATTTAGCTTGCAAGATGCTCCAGTACCAGTGAGGTAAGTACCATGAACTAACCTCACTGAAACTTATGGCAGATAAAATGTGTGGAGGCCAATGGACTACACAAGCCATCCTTAATTAACAAAATCATTATTTATGTAATGCATGCAGAGGAAAAAAAAAAATTTTAGGGCTCCATGTAGTCAAGGGATGAAAAATGCAGAGCCAAGAACACTGGAGGTCCAGAAAGGATCTTATTTTGTGCACACAGAGTGCATGTGCAATGGTGGCAGTGTTTGTCTTGGTAGTCATTTCAAAGGGACTTGGCATTACCCTGTTATCCAGCCTTAATTCCATGAAAGGAGAAGTACAAAAAGCAAGGATTCTCTTCGCTAGTGATTGGGGGGAAAAAACAGCTGTTTGAATCTGAGTTAGTCTGATAATCCCATTTAAACAAATTATGTATGCTGACACACTGTGGATTTCTGAGATAAGCAAATCTGTCACAGGTCCTGCAGTCAGGGAGAAGGGAAGGTCTTGTGTTTGATGCACTTGGGGAGATACACGTGCAATTTCTGGCACTGTAACTTGCCAGGAAATTGAACACAAGTCCAGATTCAGCCCATGGAGGGGGATTTAAATCAGCCTTTGGAGGTGTATATCTAACTGTGATGACCACATTAGCTGGCATGAACCTAGGCCTTTCAGCTGCACTGTTGACCACAAACACTCTCTGTGACTTCACCGTGCGTGAGCTTTGGTACTGAACCTCTCTGACCTGCCATCCCATCCAAAGACATGCCCCTCACGCCCAATTTTCTGCCTAGGCAATTTAGCGGGTAACCTTTCCTGGGCACTGGCACATACCTTGCGTTCACCCACTGCAGCGGGGCCCTGACCCCTCCCCAGACATAAGTGCCCTGCTGTGATGCCATAAATAATGTCAACAGTGGCCTGGCCAAAGGTCACAAAATGAAGTCGCTCCTACAAACTTTTCCTCTCCAGAGGCGCC
>NW_008825150.1:495541-499609 GCF_000699105.1 Pygoscelis adeliae
CGGGGAGCGGGCGGCGCGTCCCCGCCGCCCCGCGGGCTCCCTGTCTCCCCGGCCCGGGGCCGGGGCACACGGGGTTTTATCCTCGTCCCGCTACAGGGACCTGTGCGGTGCGGGGCAGGGCCTCGCTGCCTGGGTGCCACCAGGAGGGGGGTGACAGCGCATCCCTGCTGCGACAAGGAAGGTCCCCGCCTCAAGGAGCCTGAGCTGCTGTGGTGATGGGGGTGAGGAAAACAGGCTCAGGGGAAAGCTATACCTTCTATCCAGGAGTTTTAAAGAGCGTGTCCTCTTCCTTCTTATTTTTCATGTCCCTTAGAAATAAAACAGGAAGACAAAGAATTGTTATGAGGAGATGTTGGAGCCGATGGATCCGGGTGTTCTTTACACTGCCAGTGTGATTGCAAGGAAGGTCTTTGGCTTTCTGTCTCCGCCTGTCTCTCGTTCATCCATGGGATGTGGAGAACAATGTTGCTCACCAGAGTTACCCCCAAGGCTCTCCTATGTTTTCATTCTTTAGTGTCTGAAGTAATTTAAGATCTTTAGGGTATGGAAATGCAAAATATTTGTGTGTTTATGGTTGACAATTGACAACATGATTTTAGCATATATGTGCTACAACTACATGTATCATCCAAAATGAGCGTTGGCAGAGCTTTCACATCGCACCAAGTCACTGCTTAAACTGTGTCATTTAAGTACCTAAATCCAGTTCTGGACATGACATGACAGAGAGGAGCAGAACAGGAAAGAGAGTGACTTCTCTTGCTGAGGACAGGCTCCATGCGAGAGCTCCGTCTGTCAGAGGTTCCTGTGCCAGAGCTGCCCATCAGCAGCCCACCACATTTTGAGCCAAGGCTTCGCCAGAGTTGAGCAGACAGCTCGAGTTAAGGAGCTCAGATGTGGACCTGGGGTCTCCAACAACTTTCCAGCTTGCCTCTGCCAGGGGTTACAGCTGAGGGTGACTGGCAAAACTCACTTATCCAGGGGCACAGCACAGACCGGTGAGACTGCTGACATCTTAAGGCTGCGATCGTATAGGTCTCTCACATACGAGGGTGGTCTGAAATCGGCACTGAGGAACATGCGTTGCTTCACAGGGTGGCTGCTGATGCTGCGGCTGATGCTGAATCTTCCTCACTCCATTTTAATTTGCATTTTTTTCATCTTCCTGACTCCATTTTCTGCAAAATGTTTCCCTACTTTATACGTGTACCCAGGAGCACAAGCACTGCCTGTGCTTTTGTTGAACCTTTCAATCAGCCCTGCACTCTCCCTTCTCTCAGCTGTACATTGGCTAGATTTGAGGAACTTCCATACTTTATTTCTCCTGCTGTCTGAATCAGATAACCACCCCAAGCATGAAGGGCTGCGTGAGCAATATCAGAAATACTGAGCCTGCCATGTGTGGTGCTGGACATCAAGTCAAAGGTGTTAAAATCCTCCCTCGTCCCCAGCCTAGCCTTTTTCCTCAATCCCTCTGCTTTTGTGCAGCCACCTTCTCTCCACGGCTTCTCAGGTAAAAATCTTTGAAAACTCTTAAATGAAAGCTACTGTCACTCCAGTTATTAGACACAATGGGGTATCTATGACAGAATATTATCTGCCAGAATATCACCATGGAGGATGGTAAAACTCTGCACCCTCACAGCACCAGCAGATCTGTTGGGGAGCCAATGAGCTGGCTTCTGTTCAAGCTCATAAGATAATAGTTATCCCTAACACAGGAAAGCAGAGTACAGGACAAAGCTATTATTAAATTCAGATGTAAAGATCCTAGTCAAGATATTAGCAAAAGGGACACAGTAAATATTATCAAGTTCAGTAAAAGGAGCCAAATTGTTATGAAACATAAATACTTTTCCAGTAACATGAGATGGGGATCAAGTTATACTGAATTCAAAAAATGAGAAAGAAAGCATACCAGTAGAACTGCATTCTGACTTATGGGAAATTATATTTAAAAAAGGAGAAGTCACAGTTTCTGGAGAACAATATGAAGTCGAAGGGTATGCAGTCAGCAGTATTAATTAGCTTCAACACTCAGATTTTCTGGAGCAAATTGAATGTTTTAAGAAACCTCTAGCTTTAAGTTGAAAGATGGCAAATTTAAAAAGTTAGACCTCTATTAATAAGTTTTAAATACATTTAGTATAATACAAAAGCCTCAAAAAAGCCTGCTTGGATTAAAAAGTTTTCCAGAAGATCTGTATGGGTGGGTAGAAGCATGAACTGACACTTTGGAGCTGGTGGTGGCACTGCCCTCCCCGTCCTCAGTCACTGGCCATGGGGGCGGGACTGTATTTGCTAAGTTGCCGGTGGTCTCGACCCTTCACTGGTTAGGAAGAAACCCGAAATGCCAGCTCTAGGGAGGGCACAACAACTTATTTCCAACAGGGAGAGCTGGAACTCACTGGGAGCCTCAGTGCAAGGGACTCCTGGGAGATGTGGCTCTTGGGCACTCACTTGGTGGGCGTAAGCTAAGAAAAGCCTATTGTAAAGTTTGTTTTCTCCCGGAGAAAAGAAAGAGAGAGAGGAAAGCAGAGAAGCTGGTTGTTTCCCTCTAGAAAGAGAAAATATCTGCCATTTGGCTTGGTTTGGTTGGAGTGGGTGTAGCTTGCTGACATGTTCAGCCAAGGACTTTCCACATGGGCATGCTTCTGCCTTCAGTCCGTTCCTGCCAGACACGGGGGCAGCACAGGCAGATGAGCTGTCCTGCGTGGGGGAACAGGTCTTACCATGGTCAGCCACTCTGCAGTGACGGGAGAGCATACGGCTGGGCCAAAGGCAGGGTGGTTCTGCCTACAACACTAGTGAAGCCAATGTCATCTGTACTGCTGTCGCATGCAGTGACCTCCAAAGGACCTATCAGGAGAAGGAAGAAATTTATGCACAGAGGTGAAGTTAAGGCATCAGTGATGTACAACAGGCAGCTAGGAGGTAAATGACTCACACGGGCTGGGCAAGGATGGTAACACAAACAGGGAATGTCTTGTGCTTACAGCCTTGCGGTGACGAATGGTAAGAGTTCAGATGAGGACGTTTTAGACTGCAGTGGAAGAATATAGCGTTGTGCAATGAAGATGGCATATTCCCATTCCTTTTCAGTCAGTTTTCTTGTTACTGTTTGTCTGATGTTTGTTTTACGATACTTCAAGATAGGTTGCTATTTTATGGTTTGGATTCAATGCCTTGCATTTTTTGCAAATGCTCATACAGCCACGTGTCACATAACCAAATCCATTCGTTAAGAAATTCAGTATTAATAAAATAACCTTGATATTATTGGAATCTTTGCAGGCAGACAGCTAGCCAGCTGCAAACAGCTAGCTACAAATGTGTACGCTGATCTCAAAACTGGATTGCAGCTGTTTGGCATTAACTGAAGCACAGTATCCTAAGGGTGGCCTTAGTTTCAGAGCAACACTCAGTGTAGGGAGGTTTACTGTGCACCGGTGGATGGCCCAGGACACATCTGCCTGTCCTGGTGCACAGGATGCCAAATTCCAGGATCTTCCAGTGTTTCCCACAGGTAACCAGAGCGAGTATCTGTACAGCACCTGCCCCTGGTTGGCCCCCACTCTGCCAAAAAATCTTTAGGGAATTGATAGGCATCTCTTCAGGGTGGTCTCCCTCTTGTTCTCCCTTTGCTTTGTGCTGATCCTGATGTCCATTTATCTTGGGTGAAGTGTGATGACTGTCTCATTACTGGCCTTTAATATTTTTCCTGCTTGTAGTGGATCCAGAAGAGTTCCCTTGTGTCACCTCAGTACAGCTAATGCTTAGAAAATGGAAGAGTACACTGTACATCAGTGCCTGGAAAAATACAAGAATGCCATCCTGGGGCACACACGCTACTTACCTTAGCCTACTTTAAACACAAATTCAGAGTATCTGAAACTAGAAGGCCACATTTGTTTCTTTAATTGAATAGTTATGCATTTTCCGTGGGCATTTCAGCATCTAACTTAGATGCCTAAAATAAGTATGTGATTACATCTTGCTGCACTGGGACAAGACAAGTTGCGTATTTTTATCAGCCTTCTAGGTTTCTATTTCTTCTTGTTAAACTTC
>NW_008825150.1:499659-507044 GCF_000699105.1 Pygoscelis adeliae
TTATGGTAAGAATCTCCTTTTATTCTTTTTACCCCCCTCTAATTATAGTCTTTGAGGCCTACTTATGGGTTACAGCAATCATGACAGATGCCTTTTACCAATATTTATTCCTTTTTAAATTAATAAGTGCAAAGTTTGTAAACAAAAATCACCAGTTTCCTTATAGGGTTTAGTTTTCACATGCCCAGGGGACCCTGGGCCCCTGTCTCTGCCATGCTTCCCACCCTCAAATTAGGTCCACCCTGTTGCAGTATCCTTCAGAACTATAATTTTATTTAGCTCTGTAATGTTAATTATTATTTTCATCATCATCAGTACAGCAACTGCCACTTGTGTGCCTGGGGGAAGATCAGCATCTCCAGGCTATCCTCTGGGCTTAATCCGAGGGAGTGAACCAGGGTTCTCACTAGCACATCCAGACCAAGGCCTGATTCTGTGGTATGATTTCATTTAATAGTGCTTGGTAGATTATTTTCAGCCATGAATTTGTCTAATTGTTCTTTGAATCATGTAAGCTTTTGGAACCCGTGGCATCTTGCAATTAGTTCCACAGCTTAATTATGCACTGCTTAGAAAAGTATCTCTTTTGTTTGCCACCTGAGAATTTGATTTTATGCCTTCTAGGTCTCTTACTATGAGAGACAGCACATAACCATTCCCCATTTGTCTTTCCCATGCACTCGTGATTTTCTCTCTTTCTAATAAACCTATTTTTCACAGGCTAAAAGTCCAAGCACTCATTCCTTGTACAGAAACCACCCCATTGCCTATTTACCATGTTAAATTTCATCCTTGTAACTTTTCTAGGTCTGCTATACCAAAGCTATTGACAAGACCTGTACATTGTATTCAAAGGGGTGCACCATGGATTTATAGTTGCATACTGATATTTTCTATTTTGGCTCCTGTCCTTTACTAATAATGCCTTTTCACTTAAATAATGTGTCACCTGGACTCATTTGCCCCTTGGAGAGAGGAGGATGTTTGATCCGCAGCTTGCTAAGTCTCATGCTACCCAAAGATTTAGGAAGAGTTGTGACAATAGATGCTAGAGAAGAGGTACCCTCAACACACGGTCCAGCACTACACCAAAGACAATGAGTTCAAACACAAGCACAGAAAGGATTTGCCCCTCACTGGCTGGCTATGATTAATCTTTTTTCAGGAACTTTACTTGCACACTATGCAAATACTTAGCAAAGGGATGATAGTAGTGTATACTGCTGCTACCTGAAACTACTGCTATGGTGCTTTCCAAGTGGTTGCCATTGCAGTGCAAGGAAGGCAAGAGCCATTTAGAGGCATCACATCTTTTGTACAATGTTTGTGAAGCTAGGGAGAATGTTTTCGCCAACAGCAACTACACATGTTCCTTCCAAAAAGGAATGATTGAACCACACATTTCTGGTTAACCCACTGCAACACATCCAGTTTCACTCTTGATCTCCTTCTCTTTATAATGCCTTTGGCCCTGTGCTGTGCACTGGGTATATTTAGACCCTGAGTTTGTGGTAGTAGTAACACCGTCTGTTTCTTCATAAAATTAGGTTCTTCTGGACTATTGCCCTTAACCTTTCTGTAGGTCTCCTTAAAACACTTTCTATTCTCCTTGCAATTATTTCCAGAGTAACCTAAACTCCAGCTGCTGGTTTCCAGACTGTGTTCATTGCACAGGAGACCCACATTGCTCCTGGGCAGGTGATGTCAGGAATGCTAAAAATTCACGTGGGGGAAGCTTGAGCATAGTCATGGAGGAGAACTCTCTGGCCTCTCAGTTGCTCCAGAGCAGCAGCACTCCACCTAATGCAGATGCTAGCCCAGCTGCTGGCCACCACTTGCCACCACCTGTGATTAGAGGATCTTCTCTGCCTCAGCATCCAGCACAAACAAACAGCGGGAAATGGAGGCATGTACAAGTAGACTGGAGCTTTTTTCTTGCACCCTCACAACCCTTGCACAGGGAAAGAAAAGAGGGGCACCACCACAGCACTCCGCATTTCCACCTTGCAGCTGAATTTGCAGCACTTCTGTTACCACTGCTGGCTCAACCTCCACCAATAGCACCACCTAACCATGTCAAGTGGCAGGAGCCAAGAGGTGCACTATGATACAATGCAACTCACCCTTTGCCTATAGACAGGTGGAAAGAAATGACATGGTTTGGTGGTAGGTGAAAGAAAAATGAAAAAAAGGGACAAAGAAGAAAATTAGAACGGATTGAGAGCAGAAGGAACTGTGTGCAAAAGAAACATTATAGAGAGGAAATGAAAGGTAAATGGGTTTCGTTTGTGCTAAAAAAGGAGGCAATAGGTGGAGGGACAGGAGAAGCAGTAGCTGATAAGGGTAGTGATAATGCATAACAAAATAAGGCTGACCCCAGCAGCCCTTGGGGGCACAGAGGAAAATTTGGGAATGGTGGGAGCTATTTCTTCAGGTGATGATTTGTGGATTTTGCTGTACTAAGGTGTTCAGTGCAGCAGTAGTCGCAGAGTCCTTGGCTCTTCCCAAACATAATGGAAGATGAAACTTCAGAAGATGGTGGTGGCAATTCTCACACTGTTGATGCTGGTGGTGGGGGCACTGAGGGCTGCAGCCATAGTGGTGCTGGTTCTTCTGCTTGTTTCTACCTCTCTTTACTTGGTTGTTAGGGGAGAAGAAAATGCAGAGAAAGACAGCTAAGAGCAGAGCTTCTTGTTCAGTGAGAGTGCCTCGCCTACAGAGGAAAACAAAGAGAGTGAAGCCAGTTCTTTTCTACAGCTGGCCACTATCACAGCTGGACCTTCAGTCTATCCCAATACGCCATTGTCAGAGCCCTCAGCGCCTCCCCCAGGTCCAGGGAGTTTGGCTGGCTGAGTCAAGCTCAGCCTCTTCACTGGTAAGAGCAGTTGTGAAGGAAATGAAGAGAGGGGGCCTGCCCCTCCTTCCCTTGGGAGCTGCTTTTAAGTTAATGCTCTTGCCTGGCGCTGCTTGCGCTACCTCGCAGCTGTGTAGCTGCACACAGGTGCAGCTGTGTCTGCACCTCCTCTCAGGCCTTCTCGTTCTGACATGGACCTTGACTCCCTGGCTTGACTTGAGTCCCTGGCTTGGCCTCAGACCTGCTTCATCATGACAGACCTCCCGGCTGATTGGTGGCCTGAGGCTGACTCTGATCACTGTCTGCAGACCTGCTCCTGATCCGGAGTCGCCGACTCAACTTCCCGACACCTTGTCGGCGAGGCAGTGCTCCTGCCTGTGTAGCTGTCACCCTCAGCTCCCGGCCTCCACGCCTTCCCTGGTGGAGCAGCCTGCCCGTGCTGCCCCCTGACACCGTTCCTGTCGTCTTACAGAGCTCTGCATTTCAAATGCAGAAACTGTTAGACATGGTGAACTATATTTTCATGTCAGCTGAGCTTGGGCAGGAAAGAGGTTTTTTGTCCTGAAGATATTTTCAAAATTTCAAAAATACTTTATCTTGCCGTAGACATCAGAATTTTCAGAATAGTTATTTTGGTGATAAATCCAAAGTAGGCAACAGCTAAGGGCTTACAACACTTTTGGGAGACCATGGCTCATGTTTTTCTACCAGTGCATGATCAGTCAGCTCTACAAAATGCCTTAGTGCCAACGAATTATACTAAAGGAATCCTACACTATATTAGCCATCATTTGAGACATCTGGCTTGAAGAGTGATAATGGAAGAGTTAGAAGTCAAACATGGATGTGCCAGATAACCAGTAGCTCTAGTCTGTACTAGGAGCTGTATATCCAAATGGTTTCCCAGTGAAAACTCTTCTACCTAGTTTTTCTAGGTTCATTCATCTTTAATATCAGCACATGACATACTGCTGAAAATAATGCCTTTTTTACCGGCCATAACTAAAAGGTGCATCTCTGGATCAGAACCTGGAGATGCTGTTCAAAGTGGAAGTAACTAGGGATTTGACCACAAATATGAAGTGGTGAGTGACTTCTAGGAAAACTAATGTACTGGAAGATAGTCCATGAGGAGGGACAGGAGAAGGCTGCATAGGAGCTGAACTGATTTAACAATGACCAATTTGTTTTTGCTACAGATCTCTCTGCTTCTGCTCTGGGGATCACATAACCGATGGCGGTTAATTTAAAGAAGAGACTGGCCGAAGGAAATGATCAGTTTGGACTGAAAACATATCTACACCTGTGATAGAATTAATTTCACTTTAATCAGGACTCCCAGAGGACTCCCATCTAAACTACTTATAATGTTTTTCTAAAATCAGTGGAAATAAATGGATGAAATGCCCGTATCCACCCTGAGAGCTAGCTTACATCAGACCCTCTAGCGATTTAAAATGTGCCTGATTTAGTTTGCCATCAGGTGAGCCATTTCCTTGCAATCTACTTGTCTTTCTCTGCTCATTTTCTAATCCCTTTCTAATCCTTCTGCTTTTCTATAATTGGCCAACTCTCCGTCTTCACCTCTTTTAACCTCTCCTGGCACAAGAGCAGTCTGCTAGGAAATGCCTGCCACTGGGGAAAGCCATTCTGTAGTCTCTGCTTTGGTGAGACAGACTATAGATTTATTTTTTTTCCTCCAAATTTCATGCAAATACAGATTGTATCTGGCAACTATTTTCAACAATGGTTCAACTCTTCATTATCGATAATTTTTACATCAGTCCTGCAGTCTCAGTTTTTCAGTTTTCTCTATTGTTTCTTTCCTGATTTATTTTTCCTCTGCTATTGTACATGGCATGTACATATCAAGATCTGCATATTATCATATTCACTTTGTAACTAAATTGTTTAATTCTATAACCATTGTGGGACAAAACAGAACACGCAGCAAGCAAAGCAAACCTGTATTGTAACATATTAGTCACTGGGAGGAAACGGTGCTTTTGGAAATACCGGCTCATTTTGGCAGGAAGCAAATGAACAGGAATTTCAGTGATTCAGCTTTAAGTCAGGGAGGGACGATCAGGAAGAATTTGGATCAGGAAGAAGCTAGAAAAGGAATGGAGAGCATGAGGAATATGGAAGGAAAAATAGTTCTGGTGCATGTAATATGTAGTGTTGAGGATAAATGTAGTATTTCTCTGTTACAATAAGTCCAATCCATTGCTACGGTCCAGAGATTAAAGACGCCAGTCTTTCTTTCAGACAGGACTTGAGGTTAGCCTCTCTGGCATCTTCATTTACACTTCTAAATAATGACCACTTTTTCCAAAGTGATGGGACAATTGCAGTTCTCATTGCCTGCAAGGGAATAATGAGTGGCTCAGGCCATGAATTGCAAATGCTAAGCACTGAGCAGCTCCCCCCAGACAATGCATTGGGACTTTAACTTTAGGCTCCTAGTGTCAAAAACTTACTCAAAATGCAGATGTAAGAGAATGCTAATGGGCAGTAAAAATTCTGGCTTAATTAGATGTCTTTAATTAAACCAGTCCTAACCCTTGTGTGGGTACTCTTAAATGTGAGTAACAATGGCTCATTGAGCTTAAATTGGATAGGAGCCAGTATAAAATAAACTGAAATATGCCACACATAAACTGGAGTGAGTGACCGCATTAGGGCTTAGCATGGGTTTAATTAAATTAGTAAAAGATTAAACCACTACCATTTCTTATTTGGAGGAGCCTTCCAAAGGTAACTGAGGGGAATGGGGATCAATGTGGATGATGGTAACTTTGATGACTTTTCATTTTATAATGAAAGTTTGGGGCACTTGTATATTTTGGAAAATATTTAATGCAGTTGCTGGTTGTTAGTGTTCACAATATGTAAATGCCTCTGTGAGAATAAACACATTGAGTAATTCATTGCATTACTGAAAGATAATTTTAAAATACCGGTAAATGAGCCACTCATCCACCTGGAGCCATTGCAGGTTCACTGAGGATGAACTTGCCTTGAATATTACTGACTTTTGAGGAGAGATTTTATAATAATGCAGATCATGTATAGGGTCAAAACCTCAGCATCAGTCACTGTATCTGTATTGAAATGAAGAGTATCTACAGCTAGAGTATCTTTTCTTTCATTTTAAAACATACAATCTAAAAGTCCAGTTCTCAAGGTATTATCTATCTATTTTTATTCTTTATAACAAAATTCTTGAAATTCGTCGAAATAATTAATGCATTCAAATTATCCAGTTTAGATATTTATTCTGTGCTGATGTGAATTCACAATAATTTAAAATGGATTATAAGGAATACTATCAACCAAATGTTATCGAACTATAAATTAGTAGAATATTTTGGGAAATGGATATAAATCACAATTCGGGCTTTTTGAACTAGAATTGCATTGAATAACATATGAAAGACATTTAAGGAATAGAAAGTGATACAACTAAAAGTAACACGGGCAGACCTCTAGCAGCTTTTAAGTCGGGGCAGAATCTCATTTTAGTAAAGGAATTCAGCTCATCTTAAGTGAGCTGGCATCTCCACTGCTCCCTAAGGCATGTCTCTATTGCCAGCTCACAGTGCTTGTACGCAGAGGCCAACGCTTGTCTGGGCAATTCTCAGACCCAAGAACCTGATGACTATCGGTAACATCTGAAGTTTAGTTGCAAATGGATGTGGAGTCATGCTTGCACTGTCACGCTGTTGTGGTTTAACCTCAGCTGGCAACTGAGCACCACACAGACGCTCGCTTACTCCCCTGCCCCCAGTGGGATGGGGGAGAGAATTGGAAGAGTAGAAGTGAGAAAACTCATGGGTTGAGATAAAAACAGTTTAATAATTGAAATAATAATAATAATAATGATAATAATAATAAAAGAAAGAGCATGGAAAGTAAAACAATGAGAAAGAGAGAAACAGCCCCCGCCAGTCCCCGAGCCGCGGCCCCCCCCGGCCAGTTTTCCCCAGTTTATGTACTGAGCATGACGTCACATGGTATGGAATGTCCCTTTGGCCAGTTGGGGTCAGCTGTCCCGGCTGTGCCCCCTCCCAGCTTCTTGTGCACCTCCAGCCTTCTCAGTCGGTAGAGCATGGGAAGCTGAAAAGTCCTTGACTAGTGTAAGCACTGCTTAGCAACAACTAAAACATCGGTGTGTTATCAACATTATTCTCACCCTAAATCCAAAACACAGCACTGTACCAGCTACGAAGAAAATTAACTCTATCCCAGCTGAAACCAGGACAGTATCCACCCCTTATTCTATACCACCTACGTCATGCCCAGGTCCCACACTTCCCAATACATTCCCATTAATCACCACCCCTTTTCCTATCTTTTGATATACATACACACAGGTATCATTCCCTTAGTCTGTGGGCCATCCCTCTAAAATGTGCGTTGAGTTCATTTAGTCCATGACTTTCGGCTTTATCCATCATAACAGTCTTTCAGGGCAGGAGAGACGGTATGTGGTGTTGGATTGTTTCATGTTGAAGTCAGTTCTGGTTCC
>NW_008825150.1:512780-516049 GCF_000699105.1 Pygoscelis adeliae
CGCAGCCGCTCTCTCACTCCCCCTCGCCCCTGGTGGGATGGGGGAGAGAACTGGAAGAGCACGAGTGAGAAAAACTCGTGGGTTGAGATAAGAACAGTTTAATAATTGAAATAAAATGATAGTAATAATAATAATAATACACAAAGCAAGTGATGCACAGTACAATTGCTGACCGATGCCCAACCAGTCCCCGAGCAGTGGCCCCCCCGGCCAGCTTTCCCCAGTTTGTGTACTGAGCATGATGTCACATGGTATGGAATGTCCCTTTGGCCAGTTGGGGTCAGCTGTCCTGGCTGTGCCCCCTCCCAGCTTCTTGTGCACCTCCAGCCTTCTCAGTCGGTAGAGCATGGGAAGCTGGAAAGTCCTTGACTAGTGTAAGCACTGCTCAGCAACAACTAAAACATCGGTGTGTTATCAACATTATTCTCACACTAAATCCAAAACACAGCACGGTACTAGATACTAGGAAGAAAATTAACTCTATCCCAGCTGAAACCAGGACACATGCAAACTTTCCTGAAAGTATGCTAAAGACATTGAGGAAGCAAACTAACCAAAGCAGGCTGCCAGTTAATGCAACCTCTCAACAGCAGAGGAAAAGATACTAGAAAAGAGTGGTTATCTTTAAAGGCATTGGACAGTAAGACTGTCCTTGCTAATCTGGGTAGAAGAGCATGAGTATGCTGGAGGAAAAGCCCCAGCAGCAGAAGTGGTGTGACTTAATATCCAGAATTTTAGGGTTTATCAGCAGGACTCAAAACTCGATGTGATCATATGTACAGATAACATTTTTAGCAGTTAAAATAATTAGCAGTTACCAGTGTTTTTTTGGTACTAGGCAGGAATTATTTAAGAAAATAGTGTCCCTGCAGTAATTTGTCAACTGGTACTTTGCCCTCCCTTCTCAAGAATTCTATAAAGAAAAGAAATTCTAACAAATAATTGGGAACAAAGATTACAGATTTTTTTTTCTCCTCTGTTCCAATGTAGACATTCACTGTATTTTTAGAATAATGTTAGAAATTAAGATCTACAGAAAATTAAGTCATTGAGTCTATACTTCTTAGTGAAGCCATTTTAATACACTTCTTCATTTTATTCATCTGTTAAAGAAAGGCAATATTTACTTACATAACTCAGGAGTGCTGTGAGTGACAAGTAATGCTTATAAGCAGTAGTATGATTAAAATGAAGAGCTATGCACTTCCAAAGGATTATTAATTTTATTATCATTGTTATTACTGTACTGAGCTATTGTAAATTACTGGAAGATAGCCAATTACTGTGGATTTTCTTGAGATGACTTTGTAAGGTATTGAAAGGAGAGTGTTACACTGCAGAAAACTCATAATGAAGTTGTAAAACTGAGATTACATCCTATGCCTTAAAATGATATTGTCCATACTGGAAGCAAAAAAGTCAAAATAATTAATAAATGCTGATTAACACAAAAATGTACTAATCTGTTTTTTCACTTGTAGCTACAGTGACTCATTTACCACTTGCTGAAAATTCCCTCTCTCTGTCTCAATGATTTTTGAGTCATATGCCAGAAATGTCTGTAATTTCAGGAAAAAGGTTATGGCCAATGATTATAAGCAATTGGGTTTCTGCAGTTTAATGAGGGCCCACTTGTCAGCCAAGTTGCTGAATCTGATAGTGTGGGAGCTCCCGCCACTGAGAACGTGAGCACAGATCAGCTCCTGTGGTCCAGCAGGTGATGAGCCTCTTGCTAAGCTGCGGTCACCCCGTGGCTGCGACCGGGCACTCATATGCTGGAGTGTGACTAACTGCAGCACGGCTGGATCAAGGGATGCCTGGCCCTAACACTTCCAGCTCCAGGCTTTTATCCTCTGCATTATAGGATACTTCCCTCAGTTAAATCAATCTGCCTGCATGACTGTGCTCAAAAGTATGCTGTGAAATGAATCCGATTAAAAATGGCACTAACACCATGGTTTTGGGAAAGTTTTTTTTTAAAAATGGGTCATTTATAAAGCTGGTTTAGAATATGGCTGCACCTCAAGACTGTCCCCATGAAGATTTAAAATAGCTTTGCTAATATCCACTTTAAATGGTTATTTGGATTAATATTCTTGAGTTTCCCATGAACACAAGCCGAATTATACTGAAGAAAATTCATTTATTTCCACTGGCAGTAAGGAATAATTTCTGATGCATAATTTCTGCCTCTTATTTGACTGGCTTTCTAGACATTCCAATTTAGGTTCTTGATGAGCTGAGAATAAAAGATTTCCCTATTCTAAACTGAAAGATTAATTACAGAACAAAGACTGTGAAGAAAAATGTTATTCCTTGCCCTTTACCGATGCTGAGAGAAAGTAATTAGTTAGAAGTCTAATCAAACCCCGAGTAGGATTTGTAGGAAAGGTTAAACCACCTCTGCCCTTGCTGATACCTTGCTGTTCTGGCTGCTGGAAAGAGCTCTGGTTTAATTGAGACAATCCAGGAACATAACAAGACACTCTCCCTGTGACAGCAATCTCTGAAGTATCGGAAAGCATGGTCTAGAGGGACATGGGATTTCACAACAGCTGACAGAATTGTGCTATAAAGCTGCAAGCGTAGCAGTGCCATGCAGGAAGAAACAGCACTGTGGACTCAGCAAGCTGGTGACTCTCACAAAGGGCTCAACCAATGCAAAGACTGAGTTTTTTTCAATTTCATTTGGGATATGAAGCCAATCCCAATGATGCTGTGAATATTTCAGTGTTGACAAGCTGGAGAAATGGGCTGACAGGAAACTCATGAAATTCAACAAGAAGTGCAAAGTCCTGCACCTGGGGAGGAACAACCCCAGGCACCAGTACGTGTTGGGGGGCCACCCAGATGGAAAGCAGCTTGGCAGAAAAGGACCTGGGGGACACCAGGTTGAATGTGAGCCAGCAACATGCCCTTGCTGCAAAGAAGGAGAATAGTATCCTGGGCTGCATTAGGCAAAGCACTACCAGCAGCTTGAGGGAGGTGATCCTTCCACTTTATTCACTGCTGGTGAGGCCACAGCTGGAATGCTGGGTCCAGTTCTGGGCTCCCCAGTACAGGAGAGACAGATGGACATACTGGAGAGAATCCAACAAAGGGCCATGAAGATGATGAAGGGACTGGAGCATCTCTCCTATGAGGGAAGGCTGAGGGAGCTGGGACTGTTCAGCCTGGAGAAGAGAAGGCTCAGGGGGATCTCATCAATGTACATAAATACCTGAAGGGAGTGTGCAAAGAGGACGGAGCCAGGCTCTTCTCAGTGGTGC
>NW_008825150.1:518593-528785 GCF_000699105.1 Pygoscelis adeliae
ACTTCCACTTTTTTTCTCTCCCATTGGGCTACCTCACTGGTCCAGAAGTCCACCCAAGAAGTTATTTTCCAAAGGAACTTACTTTCATGCTTGTATAATAAAGCACCATCTGATTCTTGCTATTTTTTTTTCTTCCCCCCCCCTGCCCCCCCCCGATGGATTATGTATGCTTTGTGGTGTTGCACTAGTATGTGCTCAGGGTATTTTGAATCCCAAGCATTCCCAAGTTTCAGTTTACTCTGATCAAGGATGCGTAAAGAATGGAGGTTCAGGACTTGTGGCTGTTCTTGATGGTGCAAAACTTTTTTTTTTAATTTCATGGGCTTAGTGATATATAAAGATGTATCACGCGGTATAATTGTTACACTTTTGTATCTAAAGTCATTTTTAAAGTTTTCTAGTTGAACTAAGTATTTGTTTCTATTGAGCACCTAAAGGTAGAATCATCCTGATATTTTATAACGCTCTTTACTTTAGGGAAGCTCATTTGGTCAACCTAAGTGAACTTAATAAAAATCAAAGAACAAGTGGCGTTTCAGTTCAATGAAACTGCACAGGGATGGGTTCCTCTGTGAAGTACACCATCTAGGCGCTTAATGTAAACAAGCTCAGAGTTTGTGAAGAATGTAACTGCTCATCAAAGCAATGTATAGGTCTCTGAAGGTGAACTGTGATACCATGTTGGCACCGACAGCCAAAAGTCAGTAGCTCACATGCGGCAAATGTGACACTGAAGTGCCTCTCTGCAAAAAGAGCAAGACTTGATACCTGATTGCTTCATAACAAAATAGCGCTGGTTGTTATCCTGCAGTTGTGAGATGATTCATGATGGATAATCATATTTAACATAATTACTTGCATGTAATTATTTTTATAAACCTCTCCTGCGTTTCACAGTAGACTCTAATGCAAAATTCATGATGTAGCTTGATTATTTTGACTGAGAAATACCATGTTGTCATTCTATGTGATAGGCAGTCTCTCTTTAAACTGATTTATTAAGGGCTTTCTTTAGGTCTTATGCCTTGCAGTTGGTGTGCGAGGAGCAAAGGTGTGTATGAGGGAGATTTATTTATTTATTTATTTATGCTTGGGAGAGGAATAAGAAATGCTTGGTAATAGACAGTTTATGTTCCTGGTATCCCAGCAAATGAGACTAACTTACCAATTTCCGTGGCGGACCGAATGACTTCACAACTTGCTTATAGAATGGTTTGGTGACTCTTAAAATTTCTTTTCTGATGGCTGTCGACTCCTTGTTGCCTGCTGTTGACAGAGGCAGTGAGATGGCTTGATGGGTAGAGGCTGCTTGTAAAAACTTGCTAGCGCTAACCTAAAGCAGCCAGCTTCTAAAGCCTGTTTATATCTTGTAATTCTTACTTAGCAAAGCTGCAAAGTTCTTATTCTTCCAAACTAACACTTAATCTATTCTATATCCATCAGGCTTTTGAAATTGTTCACATAATGTTAGACTGCCTGCTGATCGCTGCAGTAGTGCCACGTCACGTTTCAGAAGTGAATTAGGAAATGAAAGTTCAAGGGTGCATATTGTTGTGCTATTTTTCTGGCTATAATACCTGCTTAAATGTAAAGGTGAAATTGTGTTGATTTAAAACTCAATAAGACAAACTGCAGTGTGACCAAATGCCGAGGTTCCAAGTATTTCAGTTTTGACATTCCACTTTAGAAATGCAAGTTAAAAGTATCGCTATTAGTTCTTGAAGTGCCTAGTTGATTTCACTGTTCATACTGTTAGGCTGAGGTTTTGGGGTTTTTTTAGCATTCTTTTGAAAGATCTGTGTAGAAAGAAGATAAAATGTAAGCAGTTGTCTTGTGCAGATTCTTCACTTAACTCATAAACAGGCGCACGACAGGCTAGATCAAATTTCAAGGGCAGAGATATAATATGGGAGACACCGTATTAAATTTGTGCTGCCTTGTTTGGAGGCTTATCCCAAAACGTTCTGTGTGGGTACAAAATATAGTGAAGTACCTTTAACTCTGTTGAGTGACTCTTGTTGTGTGGGCTGTATGCATAAGGCTTGCTTATTTTTCTCTTGGTTGTGCTTCGACTTCCTGGTTTTGAAGTGGCAGCTTTATTGGGGGTATAGTATGCTTTGCTGATACCCTATTAGCAAGTTGGATTGAAGTTTCACTGTAGTCTAAACTCCTCTAGCAGCTGCATTTACAGATTCTTAACTGAGCTATTTCAGTCTGTGAAGTCAGTTAAGGGGGGGGAATCTTTAGTCAGGTTTTCTGGCAAATTAATGTGCTGAAATAGCTTTCCTATAAGCTGTTACAGCTTTCACACCCGGTCTTTTACTCAGATCCTTTGCTGAGCTAAGACAGCTAATTTTATGATCGTGTTCGTGGCACTTTGTGGCAGTCTGGGACAGGATTATCTATGGTCCAGCTTCCCCCCCCCCCCCCCCCTTTTTTCTCCCAAGCTGCAACTCCTACCTACCTCTCCGTCTTTGTGCTCATCTGAGGAAGCTAAACAATTGGAAAACTCTTCAATTTTAGGTTTGGGCAGGTTGATATCTGTTGGCTTTTGTTCGACCTTCTAGCTGTAGACCAGAGCTGAGGAAGGTTGGAAAGGGGTGTGCAAAACTGCTGCAATATTGAGTTAGATAACTTTAAGCTTGGAAGCCTTAGGTTTTATTTTACGTAAAGGGCTAATAATGTTATTGTACTCTACCTATACGTATGCTGTTGGAGAAGGTGTAATGGATTAGATGGACTTCTAGTCTGACTCTGTGTGGCTGCCAAAACCAGCACATTCTCCACCCCTTATTCCATACCATTTATATCATGCTCTGATCCCACACTATCCAATACATCCTCATCAACTACCACCTCCCTTCCCATCCTTTGATATAATACACAAATATCATTCCTTTAGTCTATGGACCACCCCGTAAAATGTCCATACAATGTTCATTGAGTTCATTTAGTCCGTGACTTTGAGTTCCATCTGTTACGGTGGTCACTCAGGACAGGAGAGGTAGTGTGTTGCATGGAGTTACTGGGCACCAAAGCCAGCTCAGATTGGGTCACTGCTGCACTTGCACTGCTTCTTGTAAGGCTTGTCCTCCACTGGTTCAGGTGGTTCCTGCTATAATAATGCCTATAACATGCAACTCAAATCATGGGTTACAACAATTTAAAGGTATTTCCATTACAGTCTCCACCCCTGGTCCCTTTGGACCAGACCACTGGGTGTAACATTGCAATGAACTCCTCCCCTTGCCCCTGCTCTGGCTTGGACTTCTCCACAGACTGCAGTCCCTTAGGGGTGTACCTGCTCCAAGTGGAGCCTTATCTATGAGCCACAGTCTCTCCAGCGGTATACCTGCTGTGGCATAGACTTATCCACAGCCACAGTGACTTTGAGGTGCACCTGTTCCAGCGTGGCCTTCTCTATGGGCCACAATGCCTTCAGAAATAAACCTGCTCCAACATGGCCTTACCCACGGCTGCAGTCCATCCAGTGGTGTACCTGCTCTGTTGTGGGCTTACCCATGGCCACATGCTTTGAGGTGCTCCAGCATGACCTCATGCACAGCCACAGATGCTTCGAGGTGTACCTTCTCCAGTGTGGACTTATCCTTGGGCCACAATCCCTTCAGAGGCATACCTGCTGCGGCACGGACATAACCACAGCCACAGACACTTTGAGATGTACCTGCTCTGGTGTGGACTTATCCACGACCACAGATGATTCAGGGTGCCTTGCTCCTGCGTGGACTCATCCACAGGTCACAGTCCCTTTTACTCGAGTTCACACTGGAGTTCCAGCCTGTCCAGTACAGCAGCGATGCCCTGGCCATCTGCCAGCCCAGGCGCATTGCCATTGCGGTTACCAAAATGTTCCCAGGCACAGCAGAGTTAAGATGATAAGCAGTACAGCAAGCAGCAAAAGCAAAAGGCAGCCACTAACAAGTACTAGACTCTAATATAGAGTAAGGCAAGCAAGCCCCATGGCAAGGACAGAAGCCTGTCAGTTAATAGCTAAACAGCAATAACAGCTATAAATTTGACCTAGCACATTCCAATCAAATCTGTTGTTATCTTGAACCCTTCAAGCCCCATGTTGGGCACCAAAAAGGACTGTCATGGTTTAACCCCGGCCAGCAACTAAGCACCACACAGCTGCCCGCTCACTCCCCCCTGGTGGGATGGGGGAGAGAATTGGAAGAGTAAAAGTGAAAAAACTTGTGGGTTGAGGTAAAGGCAGTTTAATAGGTAAAGCAAAAGCCGCGCACACAAGCAAAGCAAAACAAGGAATTCATTCACTCCTTCCATCGGCAGGCAGGGGTTCAGCCATTTCCAGGAAAGCAGGGCTCCATCACGCATAATGGTTACTTGGGAAGACAAACACCATCACTCCGAACGTCCCCCCCTTCCTTCTTCTTCCCCCAGCTTTATATGCTGAGCATGATGTCGTATGGTATGGAATATCCCCTTGGTCAGTTGGGGTCAGCTGTCCCAGCTGTGTCCCCTCCCAACTTCTTGTGCAACCCCAGCCTACCCACGGGTGAGGTGGGGTGGAGTGAGAAGCAGAAAAGGCCTTGACTCTGTGTAAGCACTGCTCAGCAATAATGAAAACATCCCTGTGTTACCAGCAGTGTTTTCAGCACAAATCCAAAACAGCCCCATACTAGCTACTATGAAGAAAATTAACTCTTATCCCTGCCAAAAACAGCACAGATGTGATTTGCCTGATTTAACTCAGTGGTTTCAGCATCCTGTCATATAGGGCTGCTTCTGAGACTGACAAAATGCGGGCCCAGAATAAATCCAGTGTACAATGCCCAGTCTAGTTCAGTCAGCAGGGATGGTTTCATACTAAATGGGAATCTTGTGGTAGCCTCTGTTGCCACACTTCTCTCGCATTAGCTGGTTCCCTCCCTTATGAGCTCCCTTCTTACAATGACTTTGTATACTGGAAGTTGTGCTATTTCCTTTACCAAATCCTAATTTTCATCCAGTCACTCAAAGTTTTGAAGTTATTGAACTTCAAAATGCCACAATGCCAAGAAGAGTTGCGTGATGGCCCCGGACATCGAGGAGAGAGTTGAGACGACCACTGTGTCTAACATGTTGCCTTGTAGGCTTTAAATTCAAGAGTCAGTGCCTTCCTCTGAGTCATTGTACAAATACATTTTTCAGGACTGAAGCTCGTAAAAGGAGAAAGCAGTGCCTTGCAAAAATTTTCCTGTACTCTGATGTTGCATAGAAGTTTTCACATCAAAAGGATCGAAGTGTACAACTGGTCCTTGAAACCATCCGTTGCTAGCCTGTAAACAAACTGTATATGCCCAAACCTCAGCCAGAGCATCGTTGTATATATTTGCTGAAGGCAAGACTTGTGGTACTTGGATTTTGCTCTGAATGGGTAGGGGATGTGTGTATCTATATTTCGTTGCCTATCAGAAGCAAAGGGCAGAGTGAATCCAGTTTGTAGACTGCAGCTTTGATCCCAAATAATTTTTCACTTACTGCTTCTTCAGCAAGGCAGAGTCCTGGGCTTTTTATGCTATTTAAAACAGTTGACTTATGCTAATTTATGATGGATCCATGCTGTAGTTTGAGTCCAAGGTTTGCATGCACATGAAACCAGTAGTACTGAAAGTATCTCTATTTCCTTTTGGCCCAATGGACTGAAACAAAAATTTTCTGATTGGTATGTATGAGTCAAAAACATTGATTTTGGGTTGAACAGAATATTTTGTTTGACTTGAAATGCTCTGGTTTTGCTTGTGTCTACAAATATAGGAAATCTGGAAGCAAAGGACTAGATTCACAAGAGTGAATTGCCTCACAGAAATGAGGCAATTTATATCAAGTAAAATACTAGGTCAGAAATCCTGGCCTTCTAGAGACCCAAATTCCAGTGCCTCCACTGTCTCACTTGGAGGAGTAACTTTGAAGTTCTGTGTTCTGAGGACTAGGTTATAACAGCTTGAACTTTTTCACTCTGTATAATGAATATTCACTAAGCTAGAGAAAAATCCTGGATATCGGGGTTTTTAGGGAACACCTTGGTTCTTCATCCGGTATTTCTTTTAGGTGAGCGTAACTGCCTTAACTGAGGAAAGACTGAGGCAGACCCATTCCAGAGTATTCTGTGGTAGGGGATCTGCTCAGGCAGTGACTCCAAATGTGTGCTGCTCATGATGGTTTATTCCCAGACTGTCATGAGGCATCCAATATGTATGGTAGTAGGACTATGTAGGAGAATTTTGGAACACTTCTTATCCCTAATCAAGGCAAAGCCATTTTTCCATACTGTAAAAATAAAGCATATTTCCTCCACGTTAGTGCCTAAATATCTTTATAGAATTACCAAAAAATTCTTTTAGTTCTTCTGTTGTTGCTGCCATTTTCTTATGTAAAAAGACCTGAAAATATTTTCCAAGGTTGATATGAAGAATAGAGAGTCTTATTTATCCATTTATTTACTGTGAAGCTCCTCAGGAAACTGCTAAGTAGGGCTTGACATTATAGGAGGTGGAAGAAGTAAGCCTTCATTCATGCAGTTAATTTTTACTCGAACAGGTGTGCAAGATACCCACCCAAACAGAAAAGCATGTGGTTCTCTGTACTCTCCCCTGGCCTTTAAGAAAGCTTCCATTCCAGTTCTCTTTCAACCTCCTTATTTGAGATTATAGAAGATGAGACTTGATAGTGTCGAAGTTAAAACAGGAAAGCCCTGTCCCTTTGTATTGGGTCTGGCTGAGATGGAGTTAATCTTCTCCACAGCAGCCCTCACAGTGCTGTGCTTTGTATTGGTAGCTAGAAAAGGTGTTGATAACACACCAGTGTTTTGGCTACTGCTGAGCAGTGCTCGCACAGCATCAAGGCTGTCTCTCCAGCATTTCCCCCCTTCACCAGTAGGCTGGGGGTGGGCAAGATCTTGGGAGGGGACATAGCCAGGGCAGCTGACCCAAACTGACCAAAGGGATATTCCATACCATATGATGTCTGCTCAGCAATAAAAAGCTAAGAGAAAGGAGGAGGAACAGGGGAGCATTCGTTATTTCAGTGTTTGTCTTCCAGAGCAACCGCTACATGTACTGAAGCCCTGCTTGCCGGGAAGTGGCTGGACATCGCCTGCTGATGGGAAGCGGCGAATAAATCTTTTGTTTTCCTTTGCTTCCGCGCACGGCCTTTGCTTTTGCTTTATTAAACTGCCTTTATCTCGTCCCAAGAGTTGGGTTTTTTTTTCCATCTTATTTTCTCCCCCCCATCCTGCTGAGGAGAGGAGTGATAGAGCGGCTTAGTGGCCACCTGGCATCCAGCCAAGGTCAACCCACCACACCTGTGAACTGCTCTGATCATTCTGTGTTTTTCTCCCCGTTGCTACTTCAGGAATGCAGACAATCTGTACCCTCCCTCTTTTCCTAGGCTGGTTTTGAGGAGAGATACAGAGTGAATGGTCTAGAGCAGATGGGAGGTGAAATTCTTGCTCTGAAAGACAGGTTTTCTTTTTTTTTGCATGTGTCTTGTGTGTAGCTGGCTGCTGCTTTCCACCTCTTCAGAGAGTCTTCACTCTGTCTTTACTCTGCCTTCAGCCATCTATAAGTGCCTGTTAGTTTGCTTGTGCAACTGAGCTGACTATTTATCAGCTTATGCTGCCCATGCCAAATCAACTTGCTATAGGACGATCTGTAGATGGAGAGGACATGTTCACAACTACATGTACTTGTAATAAGTGTTATCCTAACCTCACATTTGGGCAGCAGTGGACCTTACTCAAAATACCAGATGCCGTTTCCAAATGGATGGTATTTCCTGGATGAGAGGTAAGAAACCAAACTGAAAGAACCTGGTGTGATGATTCCTTGTGATTGAGTCTGCATGATCCAAGATGCCTTTCAAAGACTTTTTGAAAAGGAAGGAAAGTTTCTTTCCATCTCCCCATGAATCCATACACTTACATTCTAAAATGAAAGTCCTATGTTATTATAGGTTGTTTTTTTCTTTTCCAGTTGAGCAGTTGAAATAACAACCATCCACTTTGTACATCCCAGGACTGTTAAAATAATTTATAACTGAACTTGTCCCATGGCTCCGTAAGATAACTGGTGAATAATGAGCATGTGCTTCTGAATACCAGTGTTTTGGCTACTGCTGAGCAGTGCTCGCACAGCATCAAGGCTGTCTCTCCAGCATTTCCCCCCTTCACCAGTAGGCTGGGGGTGGGCAAGATCTTGGGAGGGGACATAGCCAGGGCAGCTGACCCAAACTGACCAAAGGGATATTCCATACCATATGATGTCTGCTCAGCAATAAAAAGCTAAGAGAAAGGAGGAGGAACAGGGGAGCATTCGTTATTTCAGTGTTTGTCTTCCAGAGCAACCGCTACATGTACTGAAGCCCTGCTTGCCGGGAAGTGGCTGGACATCGCCTGCTGATGGGAAGCGGCGAATAAATCTTTTGTTTTCCTTTGCTTCCGCGCACGGCCTTTGCTTTTGCTTTATTAAACTGCCTTTATCTCGTCCCAAGAGTTGGGTTTTTTTTTCCATCTTATTTTCTCCCCCCCATCCTGCTGAGGAGAGGAGTGATAGAGCGGCTTAGTGGCCACCTGGCATCCAGCCAAGGTCAACCCACCACACCTGTGAACTGCTCCGATCATTCCGTGTTTTTCTCCCCGTTGCTACTTCAGGAATGCAGACAATCTGTACCCTCCCTCTTTTCCTAGGCTGGTTTTGAGGAGAGATACAGAGTGAATGGTCTAGAGCAGATGGGAGGTGAAATTCTTGCTCTGAAAGACAGGTTTTCTTTTTTTTTGCATGTGTCTTGTGTGTAGCTGGCTGCTGCTTTCCACCTCTTCAGAGAGTCTTCACTCTGTCTTTACTCTGCCTTCAGCCATCTATAAGTGCCTGTTAGTTTGCTTGTGCAACTGAGCTGACTATTTATCAGCTTATGCTGCCCATGCCAAATCAACTTGCTATAGGACGATCTGTAGATGGAGAGGACATGTTCACAACTACATGTACTTGTAATAAGTGTTATCCTAACCTCACATTTGGGCAGCAGTGGACCTTACTCAAAATACCAGATGCCGTTTCCAAATGGATGGTATTTCCTGGATGAGAGGTAAGAAACCAAACTGAAAGAACCTGGTGTGATGATTCCTTGTGATTGAGTCTGCATGATCCAAGATGCCTTTCAAAGACTTTTTGAAAAGGAAGGAAAGTTTCTTTCCATCTCCCCATGAATCCATACACTTACATTCTAAAATGAAAGTCCTATGTTATTATAGGTTGTTTTTTTCTTTTCCAGTTGAGCAGTTGAAATAACAACCATCCACTTTGTACATCCCAGGACTGTTAAAATAATTTATAACTGAACTTGTCCCATGGCTCCGTAAGATAACTGGTGAATAATGAGCATGTGCTTCTGAATTAACTGTGCAGTGTCAGGTTGTGTAGGAAGCTGACACAACGTATTTCACCCCCTCTAAGGATATGTGTCTGCTCAATTAGTGGGAGTTAGTGGCACAGGTTGGGACCAGCGATGCAAGTTTTCTTGAAACAGAGCTGAAAGAGTGGGTTAGGGCATGGGCTGAGCTGCGCTTATCCTTCAGTCTACCCAAGCTCCAATGTAAGGTTCCAAATGTCAATGATTTCCTGATTATACAAAGTATAATTATGTATAGCAAAGACTAAATTTTATAGGTGGTATATGTAATAATTTATGAAAACTTGTAATTAGTATTTGTGTGTGTATGTACACACACACACATGCATTCACACCCCAAAGCAGTTCTCTTTAAGAGACTTTTGTTCTAGTTTTTATTTGTCCAATGCCATTGTATCCAACATATATTCTAAAAAAGCCCCACATTTCCATGCTATACAGGATCAGCAAAACTGTCCCAAGGCCACAGCAATCCTTCCTGGAACCTACCTTGTGTACTTTCTAACAGTTATCCCATCCAGGAACCACTTTCCAGATTTCTGTGGACTTCTGCCTCATGTCGAATCCACTAATATAAAAATTTGTGGCATAATCTCCACTTAGCACCTGCAGTCTCGGGAGGTTGTGAGGGGAATTTAGCTCCTCCAGAAGAATGGATATCTGATTTTTCTTTTACTCTTCCAGTGATATTTTGATAGAGGAAGCAACCAGAGACAGAAAATCTTAAAACCAATCTTTTGTCTTAGCTGGAAGTCTGAAGTGC
>NW_008825150.1:528864-544549 GCF_000699105.1 Pygoscelis adeliae
GCAGGAAGGGTCAAACAGTTCAGGCACAAAACGCCTTCCACTTAAGTACTTTTTCCAGGAAGAAACACAGAGTACCTCTTCCTGTGAAGGCACAGAAATAGTGCTGTGCTGATTCTGAGTGGGCTTTCATGTGGCTGTAAATGTCAGGTGTGATTTTTTTCATATAAATTCTCAGTACTTTGTACTTTAGCTTATACTAAAGAATAGACAGCTTTTCTTTTCATCCCTAGACCTTTTAAGGAACTCAAAGTTTAAATCTTCTAAGTGCTGCCCACGCTATTTTTCTTCCCAAAGATGCATCCATTGCTCAGGAAGTTGTGCATGTGGAACATATAGAATAATTCAGGTTGGAAGGGACTTACAGAGGTTAACCTGGACAACAGCATCCTCCACAGACGAGCACAGGTGAAAGATGTCTTGAAAAGTGGTCCTTTAAAGACATCCTAAGTACTCTTCTTAAAAAGACAAAGAAGAAATAGGGAGAGAATTAATCAGAAACAAGAATGGGAGGAAAATATTCTGGGTTTAAATCCACAATGAAAAAATAAGATGCCAATCTTTGGAATTGTAAAATCTGTACATTGTGACCATAGTGTCATTTGGAGCTTTTTATCCTCTCATCTTGGATGGTTAAATTAATGCTGCCGAACAGAAATGTCCCAGTACTTATTTCTGGACAAGTGGGAGGATGTAGAGGAGAAAGTGGAGGAAATTTTTGTCAATTTTATTTTTTGAAATTGTTCCATCTACTTTACTGCCCTTGTTTCACATTCCAGGCTTTCACTGCAGCTCTATGTAATTTGATAAAATTCCCGAGTGCAATGAGTTGTGCTACAGAGAATATACCCTAGCTGCTCTTAAAACACATTAAGTATTTGAATACTGATTAGATCCATCAAATATGCTCATTTATTAGCAATAAATAATGATCCTTTGTGTAACAACTGTGCATAAATTACTTCCATCTGCACATAAATTTCACCTCATTGTCCAGTATCTAATGGAAGCTGTTCCATCCATCTTTCCACCAGACCAGGTGTCTTTAATAATCCCCTGATGTTTGTATTCTTCTGAATTGGCTTAATGTTTTTGTCATTGTCCGTTTCCTCACGTCCAGCTTCCTCTTCCATATTTCCAAAGTATGTAAAAATCTCCTTCCTAGTAAAAAAAAAAGTCATAATCACAGTGATCACGTCCTACTTGGAATAATTTGAATGAAACAAAACCTCAAGGAGTTTGGAGGGCTGCCTGAAATGATCTTGAAAAATAGAAGTTTGACTTCATTAAAAATGTCCTCTTTAAAAGAAGAGGAAAGTACAAAGCAGCCAGTTTTTTTTGTATGATTTATTTTGTTGACATTTTAATCAAAACATCTTTTATTTTTGCAAAAAGTCTTTCATTAAACTAAATGTTTGGAAAGTTAAGTTTTTGGCAAAAGTAGAAAAGATAATGGAGGTGGAAGCTGCTTGGACTTTTTTTTCATTATTTGAGTAACTTCAGTGTTTATAAATGCAGAACAATGTATCAATGAGCACTGGGAACTCATTTCTTTTCAGTGTTTTCTCCATGGGTTTCTTGACAGTAGTGCCTAGTCCAGGGTTTTTTAGGCACCTACCTAAAGGAATCATTAAACAGATGAGCTGGTCAGTTGGGCACTGGCTGGGCAAGAGGGTCCTTGTGTTAGGCACGACTCTTGCGTGCACGGTAGGATATTAGGATCACCGTGTCCTCCCTGCTGACACTTAGCATCCCCCCGCTCTCAAGGCACTTCTTCCCTGAAGGAAGGCAGTCTGAAACCTGGGTCTGAAAGGCTGTTGCCCTCCTACGTTGCATGCTGCATAGGATTTTCTCTTCGGCACAGAGTGTAAAATACTACCATTTCAGAATTACAGCTCTCCATCCTGCCTCGCTGGAATGTTGCCTAATATCAGGAGCGCTAGACAAGGAAATATTATTTCATGTCAGCAGTGTTGCTAATTAACGTGTAAATCATTTTGCTCACTTTTCGCCATCACAAGATTGGCTTAAGAAGAAAAATCAAAAGGTTTAAAAATGATATATATATGCCTGCAACTTTTGTAAGTCACTAAATTTCATGCTTCTCAAGATTTTCTTTGCCTCCAAGAAGAACAGAATCTCATTTTAATTTTGAATGATAAATAAGTTTTCTCAGTCTAGGAATGGGGACAGTAAGAAAAACATCAAATACCGTGATCCTGGCAATAAAATCCCAAAGAGTTGGCAGTTGTGGGTCAGAGAAGACAAGGCTTGGGAGGGAGCCAGAGCCTGCCTGTGAACAGGAGCAGCAGGCTGGAGACAGCTGTCTGGAATCTGTCTGGGCAGCAGGCACCCCAGGAGATGAGAGTCATGCAGGGAAGCAGCTTTTTACTGCTATGGGAGCCGTAACATCAGAGCTTGTTTCCACTTAAAGGGTTTCCTGTTAGAACTGCAACTGGCAAACCCTGCCCATGAAGATGAAAGTTAGACAGCTTCCCAGAATGGAGTTACACAAGCAGAAAGGAGTTGTGGCATGTATGAAAGCATCTATATTAGAGGTTTTGTTGGCACGGTTATGGGGTTTGAGAGTGGGGGTTTGGTGGGATTTTTTTTAATTGATGGAGAGCAAGGCTATAGGAAAGGGATAGGACATGGGCAGCAATGTAGGGAGCCACAAGGTGCATATCTTTAGGCACAATTTTGAACAATTGCAATGAGGTCAGACCAAGATTCCCCAGGTGTTAAGACCTGTGGGGAGGTGCAGATCACCTTTGATAACAAAGCAATTTTTTACTATTCCCATGAAAGTTGGGAATGCTTATGGAAATTCATTGTAAAGCCTGTAGGTTTGCAAAGCCTTTTTTTGTTTTGCACATCCCATTCCTGGCTTTAGGCTTCTTGTGCACAGAAGTCCCATCAAACACACTAACCATGATTTTAGGGCTAGCTGGAACATGGATTTGAGGACATGTTAAAGAGGTTCAACCATATTACCTGTCCACTTTCTTTTCATCTTATGTCTAAGCTGCAGTTTAGACATAAATCATCTGGGCTGTGCTTAGGAACACCCAAGTTTTAGGGTGTCTTCTGGTGGACCACTTCAATTCATTCCAGCTGATGTCAGTCTGTCTAGACTAGATGAGGGAAAGCTTGGATCCATGTGATACCATAATACAAGTGTTTAAGCTTTCACCACTCCAGGCAGACCTGGAGTTCAGCATTCACAAAAACAGTGTGGGTGGTAGATGGTGCTGGGCTTGAGCACAAACTCAGACCCAGGACTTATGAACAGCGTAGCTAGAGAAAGGGCTGGTTGATCACAGAGATCACAGCAACATCTGAGGGTGTGATAGGTTTGACAGTATGTTGCGCCCTCTTACTCGCTGGCGCCTGCTGTATGTGCCAGTGCAAACAGTAGAGTCAGGCCCAAAGGCAATGAGTGCTGCTCAAGTAGCAACCTACTTCGGTGGAAAGCAGCATGTGAATGTAGTTACTAATACCATAGCTGAGTTTGAGTACTGTGAGTGAAGAGCAGAGCTGCTATTCCTCCACCCATCTGATGATCTGCCCACACTTTAACCAGCCACTTACTCATTTTTACTATCTTCCCTGGTACCCGTCAGAAGGATCCACACCATCAACCTCAGGCACAGATACGTAAATGGGTAGTATGTCCTCCAGTAGGTCTTGAAAAGCATCAGTGTCCCTTCCCTAACTTTGCAGAGAACACGGGCATTTGCTTTCAGAAGTTCACTAACATTTAGGCATGAATGAAGTGCCTAAGGCTGTCTGTGTAAATGTTTTGGTTCAAAGCTGTTTTGAAGTGAACTCCCTGATTACCCCCACTCACTGTGTGTTGATTTGGTATGCAAAACATTTCTGGTGCCTGTGAACTAGCTTCCTTTAAGAGGAGACTTAATCAGAAGCTCAACCCCAACTGCAACACCGAATGTGCTCTAACCCCTAATGAAGATGTTAGGATCTGAACCAATGAGCAGGCTGCACAACCGCAAAGTCCTCCAGCATGTACTGAACATGCACAAGCTACTAGAAATCTCTTGAAACCATTAAATGCTCCTGCAACATCCTGAATGTGTCTCCTGCTATACAAAGGACCTGCTGCATTTTCAGGTTTCCTTGCAACTGCCAGCCCTCAGCTCTTTGTGACTCTTCTGTTCCTTCTCAATCACCTACCTCATCTTTCTTGGAAACCTTGACCTTCTTTACCCTGACTACTGTTGCCTTCCTCAGTGTTTGCTGTTCTTCTCTATTATTTTCCCTTTCCTACTGTTGTCTTCTGCAGTGGTTACATCCGTGCCATCTGCATCCCAGAAATCCAGTGGGTGTGCAACTGGAGGCCATGAGAAACTGATGTGAGCCATTAACTGTGCTTTGAGAGGGCTGGAAGTGTATCCAGCAGGAACATAATCCAGTGGCAGTACCAGGAGGCTGCTAACTGCTGAATGGTGCCTCATTAAATTGGGAAGATGATGGCCTTGCTCTTGAAGATCCACACAATGCCTGGTGTTAGCATGGCCAACATATCTTCAAGGCAGAGATTTGAATCAGTCTTTGGGTGGGAGCAGACTGCCCAGCCTGCTTAGCACGAGGAGAGTTTGGAGAGGACGCTTCTTCTGGCACTGCTTTGGGGCCCCTGGGCTCCGCTGAAGAGCCATGCAAGTACACATCAAGGGACGTGTCTTTGGTCCTCTTCCCCACCCCAGCTGGAATCAGGGGAACAGCACTGATGGACCAGCTTCCAGCACCAGCTGTACACTGTTTGACCAGCTCCAGTGCTGTACATTTGTGTTTAACCCCTGGAGTCACGCCTTCCCAGTTTCTGCAGGGTGACCCCATCGCTCAGAAAATAACTATTTCCTCCAGGTCTGTGTATCAGAGCATGTCTTCTGGGTGCGTGAACACACCGGGATCTCAGTAGAAGTTTAGGTCAAGCAAAGTAAATCCCAGAGCTTCAACTAAAAGGAATCTCAAATTGTACAAGGGTGTATTAACAGACCCTGTGTAGCTATGGGACCCAGCAGACCACAGAACTGTGCAAAACCAAGACAAAGTAGTTCAAGGGAAGTTACTGAGCGACAGGGGTGAAGAAAAGAAACCTTGCTGTACCCTCTGACTTGCCTTGTTTATAAGGACTGAAATATTTCCTGAGCATACAGCTCCTTTTTGGCACAGATGCCTGGGAAGAGCTTTTTGAAAACAGGTTTGAATTTGGACCTGGGGGATCAGGACCTGTTCCCCAGGGAGGCAACAGGCAGGAGCCATCTCATGGGCTCGTCCCCAGGCTGGAGAAGTAGAGGGACACTTGGCTGCAGGCTGACATCTTTCATACCACCAGGAAGGACATACCTGAGTTTTCCAGCCCTTGCTGTGTTGGCTTCGCTGGAGTGACTGGTATTTCCAGCAGATGTCCAGGAAATTGAAGTCCCCCACGAGAACAAGGGCTAGCGATTGTGAAACTTCTGCCAGCCGCTTGTAGAACGCTTCATCCACCTCTTCATCCTGGTTGGGTGGTCTATAACAGCCTCCCAGCAGGATATCTGCCTCGTTGGCCTTCCCCCTCATCCTCACCCATAAACACTCGACCATATCATCATCACAATCATTGAGCTCTAGACAATGGAAACACTCCCTAACATACAGAGCCACCCCGCCGCCTCTCCTTCCTCGCCTGTCCCTTCTGAAGAGTCTATAGCCATCCATTGCAGCACTCCAATCGTGAGAGTCACCCCACCATGTTTCTGTGATGGCGACTAAGTCATATCTCTCCCGCTGCACAATGGCTTCCAGCTCCTCCTGCTTGCCGCCCATGCTGCGTGCATTGGTGTAGATGCACTTGAGCTGGGCTATCGATTTCGCCCCCGGCATCGGCATGCCACCCCTAGGCTCATCTCTAGTGAGCCTGGTTTTATCCCTTCCTTTATATGTTTATAAACATATAAACATGTTTATACTGGGGTCACCATGCATCCCCAGAGAAACAGTTTTTCCTCCTATCCCACAGACTTTTTCCAGGCTGTTGTTTTGTCTGGGATTTTAGAAACAGCAATTGGGATATATATTTTCTTCTCATCTGCCCCTCTCAGAACATGGTCACGGCACTCACCTGCTGCGCCCCAGCCGGACAGTGGTGAGAGGGTGCAGAATACAACACAGACAACATGTCCCACATCCTATTCCTTTTCTTCTAAAATCCTGTCCCTTAATGTATACCAATTTTTGCCTTTTCTATTTCATTCTGTGCAAATGCAGTTTTGATGAACCCTATCACCATAGGTTCAGAAAGAGAAAAGCAAATATAGCCTGTGGGGCTGTCCTCTTTCTTGGTTTGGCGCTTGTGTGCATATGTCTCTTGAGTTCTTCAGTTGCCAGACTCCTTCCAGCCAAGACAGCACTGGTATTTGTTCAGGAGGTTTTCTGGATGTTACTACACTCCAGAAGACTGTTCTTCAAACGATGTATCACTGAATGATTCATTGCTTTTCATCCTACTTAGCTGTTGGTCTGTAGTTACCCAGCTTTCTACATGCTTACGTTGTGCTTTTTTAATGCCTTTTCCTTTTCCACATTGTGATGAATTTAGGGGCTCTCAGCGTGATGCATTACCTTCTGTCTGCAGAGAAATGCCAGTGTGACATCCACGGGTGGCACTGGCTCAGGAAGGAGGCATGAGATGTTCATCTGATCTGAGTGCTCATCGTAACTCTCTGAGGTAAACATGGGGAAGCCGCTGTGGTCACCGCACAAGCTCTGGGACTTGGGGGCATTGCAAGGAGATGGGGAGAAAGGGTTCATGGCTACGACAATGCTTTTCCATAATTTATTACCAAAAGACTTGACTACACATCTCAGCCAGTTTAAACAAAATAGAGATGTGATGGATTTATGCACTGGTGACATCAAAGAGCGCAATTGTTCTTTTCTGTCTCAGTTCCCAGTCCTTGTTCGTCCCCATGGTCTGACCCCCACCACCTGCTGATGCACATCATCTCCCTCTGTCCAAGGCCAAATTCCTCAGCATTGGAGATGATAAGGTGTCCTTGGTCGCTGGCCCTCGCCTGTGTAGTGGCTTACTGGGAAGCCATTACTAGATATGACAGAACCAAATCTGCCCTTCCAGAATATGGTTTTGGATGCAATAACCTGGAACAAAGAAAAAAAAATCCACAGGAAAAGAACCACAACAGTACAGTATCTGCGCTCAGGGTGGTGAAAGGCAGGGTCCAGTGATGATAATTCTATGAGACAGTATTGTATTTGGCACTCAGAGACTTGTGTGATCTGTGTTTCGGGAATCCCTTAGTAAGATGAAGAAAGAGTTTCCAATCTAAAAGAAAAAAATGGCAGAAACTGGGAGTGAAAACTCACCTTGTTTAATTTATGGTGTGTCCATGTTTATATCCTCCATAAATCTTGGAGAAGAAGGGGCCAGTCATCGCTCTCCCACTCACCTTTAATCCACAGTGTTCCTTCTCTGCAGAGTCGAAGTTCCAGAGAAATATGATTTATCTTCAGAATTCATGTTTGGTTTTGTTGGTGGGAGAATTCTTCTGTTTTCTTAACTTCAGGCAAAATGAATCATTGTGCAGTGGGGGAGGCTTGGACACGAGGTTGAACAAGAATTAATTTCTTGTTTTTGTGAACTAGAGAGTACAAACCCCAACGCCTTTTAGTAAATATTTGTTCATGAAGCTTTTCACAGTCTTTTGCTATAGTTGAAACACTAATAGTCCACATTGCCTAAAAGTATTTTAGGAGCTTGCCAAGATTTTATTTTGTAAGTATACATTCACCTCAAATCTAACCATGTATCTTCTTCCATTTGCTTTTTTGCTATTTTGCTATTTTAATTATAAAGCATTCAAAACTGGGTAAAAGCCCACTCTAAAATTTTTTTAAATTATGTTTGAAAAGGTAGCAATTTTTCATATACTCAAAGCCTAAAAATCTTCACTATATATTTCACATATCAGCACACAAACAAAACACATTGTAGAACACTTGCTACGTGCGAGATGTTTTGACTCAAATATAGCTGGTGATGAACAGCAATAGATATATATCTGTGTGTGTGTGTATATATATATATATATATATATATATATATATATATATATATATATAAAAAGACAGATTTGACATGTGGTGACTGTAGCACCTCCTTAATCGAATATCCTTCAATTACAAGGCATGGTGCATCTACTCTCTGAAAACAGCATACTGTTTTAAGAAATTAGTGCTACAAATGGGGGAAAAAAATCAAGTTTTGGATTTTTTACACATTTGACAAGATGTTATGCATTGTAATTTTCACTCTTTCTTCTCTATTAGAAAGTTGTGAATTAATGTCTTCTTTTCTTCTATAATCAGAGAAACATGCTTACATACAGAAATGAGACTGTGAAATTCCTGAAGTTTGCAAGGAATCTGGAAGGCAGACACAGGACTTGTAAACATACTGAACTGACTTTAAAAGCTTATAAATTTCAATTTGCGTGTGCCCATTGAAATCCATGTATAACCTTGCTATGGCAACAGTATTGCTGGGGAGAATTAACATAGAGATAGACTTGGTATTGTTTTACATCTTGTTTCAGACTGCTCAAATAACAATAGCAACAGAATGGAAGTGTCTTTTGTGCCAAGAACAATAAAGTGGATGCACAGAGTCTGAGAATTCTTGGCAACACATACCTCACACAAATTAGGCTCTAATATGAAGTATTTTTAGATTTGGATTCCTTTCATTGGATGCGCAAAGGATAAGATTCCTTAGAGCAAGTCCTTAGTGCTCTTTTCCCCTTTCTGGAAAAGAGTGCAATTCTTGGAAGTAGGGTCTGCATTTCATTCCACAAGAAATTCTTATTCATTTTAGTAAAAAAGTTGGGTGGGTTATTTATTTATTTATTTATTTCAGCACAGGAACTCAACACTCAAATTGTTATATACCAACAAACTCAAAAATGTGGTGAGGGACTGGTGAGAGAGAAGGCTTTCCTTGAAGTCTCCCAAGGAACTCCAGTTATCCAAGGAAATCATGATGTTCAGTGTTTTCAATGAACCACAGAGCACCTTCAACGAGCAGGGCTGTGTGAGTGGTCATCATGTTGCTACCTCTGATAATACCGTCTTACACCTCAAAATATTTTTTCACACTGTAGCACCAAGAGTTCTATTATTATGTGAGACTAAATTTTTATTAAAAGAGGGGGAAAAAGTGCGTGCATAACCCTTACAACTGTGGAGCATGTGAATTCCAACCTCTTAAAAAAGAAGGCAACTCTAATGTTTATTTGTTTTAAATTCTTATGGTTAGATTGAGCACAAGATTTTCAAGATCTGTGTGGTTTTTTTGCATGTCATATTGTTCTTTTCCTCCTTAAGAAAACTGTCTGATTCTAGAGACAATTACAAGATAAGAGCTAGACTCGACCATGCTTTCACAAGGATTTAATCATCTTTATTTTCTAATTCTTACCTTAACCTCAACACAGCCATGGTTCCTGGGTAAGAAGGATGATTTTGGTTCTGCTCTGCACAGAACTCCGTTCTTCTCCCACTGAAATCAGTGACGAAAATCCCTCTGAATTCAGTGGAAGCAGGGTTGAACTCGTAACAAAGGCAGTATTGTTTGGCATTGCAGGGGTCTGGGACGCTGATGATGCCTTTGGTCTTTGTGCTCACTTCCTCTGGTTCATTAGGGCTGTGGCTTTTGGTTTTTCAACTCCGGGGTGTGTGTTTGCTGTTGGGCATCAGCAATGTTATGTGGGCTTTGGTGCCTACCGTGCTACAAGGCAGATGTTCCAGCAATCCTTTCAAATGCAACATCTCTTGCAGGGGAGTGGGGTCTCTGCTCCTATTTTTAAATGCACGAAACCTAAGATTGGGTTTGCATTTCACTCTAGATTAGAGTTGCATGATTTGTTGATTATTTTTGCCTGGTTTTTTTTAACGTCAGCAATAAAAGGTAACTTAAACCCCAAGAGGGTGCCTTAAGTACCTGTGTTGCTCTCATCTTTCTTGATAGGTAGGTCGGCAGTGCGTTTTGTTCACGCAGGATGTCAGAAGGCTTGATTTCCTATGCTGAAGTGGTAGTAAAATAGCATAAAGAGAGGCTGGGAAATTGAGAATTATGGGAGGTATCAAGACCTCAGTCTTGTAAGAGGTCCCTGGAGGAGCACTGATCTGTCATTCCAGAGACCAGATAAAAGCACTAACACCCTGGTTAAGTAGGTGCAAGCAAGTCACAGAGAGTATTCAGGCAACTACAGTGGAGAGAGGGGACAGTCAGTGTCAAGAGGATAGGGTATTTTTTGTAAGCATATGCTTAAACTTCCAAAATGTATATTTTTAAATTTTGATACGGAATGATACCGGTTTTGCAGGCTAAACTATTAAAATTAATTACTGCCTATTTTCATTCTTTATAATTACCGTAAAGGTTAGACAGATATATTTGTTCCAAGTTAGATTTTATTCTCATGCTCAAGTATGTGTTTAGATTAATTCTACCTGAAGTGGATGAACTATTTTGGTTTTATGAAGCAATCTGGTCAAATTTCCCAACTGGGCATTTTAAAGAGAGGAATCTGAAACATCAAATGTGTTAGTCATCCCTCGATGAAGAGACCTTTCCCCTGCAGGGAGATCTGCATTTATTGTTGTTCATTCCACATTTCAAAAGCACTTCAGCTATAAATTGCAAAGATATAGTTCAAATACATTTTTAATTACTACTAGTATTTCCGAGGCTCTCAGAGGTGGCAGCTAGTTTGTTGAAACGTCGTTGTATCTGGGTGCATCTGCTACAAGTGGAAGATAAAAAAAAGTCTCTCTGCTTTGATATTTCTAGGTTGGAAATTAAGTTCTGTATTTCATTCCCAATTTCTCCTGTCTTCTCTTTGCAAGACTGTATGGCAGCTAAGGAGGTCTTGTCCCCAGCTGCCCCCAGCTTCCCCGAGAGCCCTTGGGGAGCCATGGCTGTGGACTGTGCTGGCTCGCTCTCCCTGATGGGTCCAGGTGCTGTGGCTGTGCAAAACCAGCCCTTCCTTTGCACCCCGACCTGTGGTCCCCAAGGATGCAGGACAAGGCTGGAGTATCTCCACAGCTTGGGAAGGAGCCCTTCCTGAAGCGATGCAGGTACCGCTGCCCGTGCCCTGCCTCTTCTGCAACACATCTGACTCCAATATCCAAGGTCAACAACAACCACACTGTCCTTTTAAGCTGCCAGTGTTACAGAGCCTGTTTATTGTATTCTGCCTTGGGAGAGCTGGAGGAAGCAGTGTGAAACCCGTGTTTATAAAAGGATGTGAAATATAAACTAACACTCCCTTTCTGATATCTGAAGATTTATCTCTCAGTAAAATTCCTCAAGGGAAAGCTGCAAAAATTCAACCTCAGTGTTAATTAAGAACCCATAAACTCCATTTATCTGAATTTAAATATGGAAGAGAAGGTGTTATGATAAAACAGACATTTAACTATACATCCCTCTCTGCAAATATAAACATAGTTTTCCCTGCATTGTAATACAGAAAAGGGACGCCTGGACCCCCGAGCACAGCTCTGCCAGGGCTGAGCACATTGGCAAGCGCAGTGGCTGTAGCATACAGAGTAACGGGGACTGCTCTGCAGATGAGGGCAGGAGCTATGATCATGACATGGAAGGCAAATCCAGGGCAGGATTTTGAGTGAGAAGAACTGTGGTCAAAGACGGGAGATGAACAGTCGCAGAGGAGGATGTTCAATTATTCTGAACGAGAAGGAAACACTGCCTGAGCAGCAAGGACGAGTAAACAGGATAATTACCAGGAATTTACAGAAATATTAGTGCAATCATGACACTGGCTTTGTTTGAATAGAGGGAGGGTGGTGGAGGAGCCAGAAATAAGCTCCAGGTTAAGAACTGTAATGACAGAGAATTTACTGGAGTTTTAACAGCCGTGGAGAAAGAGGGAAGGAGGAAAAATATGAATTCAGTTTTGAGGTATCTGGAGACCTTGCAGGAGAAAAGAACAAGGAAAAGATGTGCATCTGGCTACTCACTCACAGTTGTTGGTGCAGATGTGGTAGTTATAACCAGGGAAAAAGATTTAGACAAGCAGGTATAAAAGGAAAGCGGGGTAGCACCTCCATCAAAGATAACTCTGAAGGAGAAGACAAAAGAAAAAACAGGAAGAAAATCTCAATGAGCAAAGGATACACCTGGCTGTTGAAGGCAAGGGAGAAGTAGGGAAAAATGAAAAAGCCACTCTTGTTCTCAAGAAGGAGGTGGAGGGGCTGCTTCAATGCCCCAGAGAGGGAGAAGCTGGTAAGAGGAGGAAAAGGAAATCAAAATACTGGAAGCAGAAGCCTTGAGGTTTTGAGAAGCCTGGAGATGAGGGGGAGGAGGGAGAGCAAGCAGCAAGCAGCGAAGGAGGTGGAGCTGGGCAGGCAGCTAAAGCCTCCTAGGTTCCCAGGGAAAGGGAAAGAAACCCAAGAAAAAACCTGGTTAGTTTTTTAGAGAGGCTGAGAGGAAGGGCAAGGGGGGAGCAGGGACATGAGCTATAGAATTGCAGCTGGAGCAGTGCATTGCACTAGGAATAGAGCAGGGGAGCAAGTTTGGTAATGCGTCCTCACACAAAGCCTTTTCCCTTTGTGTCTGCGTGTACCCGTTTCTGTCAATTTCATTAAATTGACTTGTTATCTAGGTGGTGGGTGGGTGCTGATGCATAGCCCTCAGGAGCACATAGAGCCTATAGGAAGAATCGATTTATGGGTCAGTGGCCAAAATTTTTAAAGAACAAGCAATGTGGTCCCAAACAAAGCTTATCTTTCCCCATTTCCTCTTTCTTTTTTGGTGATGAAAGAACAAGAACAGAAACAAAATTCTCTGCATCTGATGAGAAGAAAAATATCTGATTTCAGGTCTTCATAAGGAATGCTGGAGGAACAAAGTGGCAAATTTTTCCTCTTGCTGCCACTGCAGGAGCCGGAGCCTCGCTGTCCCCTGCGAGAGAGCACGGACCACATGCCGAGGAGCCATGTTTCTCTCCTGCCAACAGCAATTTGACCCTGCTGCTCTCTGGTGACTTCCTAAGCACTGGGCTGGCAAGTCCTCTGCCCACCATGCTTTGTGCAAGGCATAAAGTCCCACCAGCAGGGACTGGTGTGTGTCGCCTGCCTTGGCTGTTCTCTCCAGAGTGAGATAGGCAGATTCACATCCACTGGCTGCCCAGTTTAGGCCATGGTTGTTAATTAGATTCCTCCATCAGTCACAAGTGGATGCTGCAGGGTGGTGTTCGGGGGTAGATCTCCCTCCCTGCTGGCAGCCAAAGCTGGTCCACAGGAGAGTTACTGGGACAGAAAGTAAGTGAGAAGAAAGAGAATGACTTTGTGGCCAGAGCCTGGCGTAATGTTTGAAGACCAAGGAAACAAGTAATATTTGTTTTAGATGGGCTGATCTTTTTTAAGGCTTCGTAATTATTTGGGATGATCTAACATATGCAGCCACCCTGGGAGAGGCACAACACTCCCTCACCGTGTTCACGCCGAGTCCAGTGAACACTGGGAGGTGGCTGGAGCAGTACATTTAGCAATGTATGGAGGAGTGAAACAGCACCTAGGTACACACTTGGTTGGTGGGGCTTGGTGTCTCCCTCTGAGCAACTCTTACTAGCAAGGACCACAGGTTCATTTGCTGAGTTCATGGTGCTTTGGGGCACCATGGTCATGTCTAAATGTGCTGCTCAGAAAAGAAATTAAAGGATGTCCTAGATCTTGCTCTGTGCCCTGCCTTCCTCACTGCTCTGAAACTGTAGTGCCCCTTGTACAGGCAGCGGGCAGTCTGCCCATCGGGGAAGCAGGAGCCACTCCTCCGCATGGCTGTCTGCTCTCAGCAGCAAAGAGGTACTGGGTCCCGCTCCCCAAAGCGTGCACCGGCAGCCCTGCTTGCTGAAGCGCCCCTCTGGCCAGTGCCAGGGACCTCACACCACCCTTGCAAGCCCCAGCCACATTCCCAACACAGCTGTTGCTCTTCAAGCATGGTGTATTTCTTGGGTTGCTCTGGACAGGTTTATGTAGACCTGCCAAGCATCTTGCCATGTGTGGGGGACACATATACCTGGCCCTGGCTCTTGCTGTTCCTCTCCGGCCCTGGCAAGGTGCATGTGCTCAGTGTCAAAGCTTCCCCACCATTCCCCAACTCCACTGCAGGCTTCTCCTTATCCCAACTGCAAACTCCACATCCAGGGCTGAGGCTGAGGAGGGATGAACTCTTGGCCAGCTGTTCCATTTGGTGGTATGAGGGTTTGAGCTCCCTGGCTCTCAGCAGCATCCCTGTTCAGCAGAGCTCTGTGCCACCTCTCCCACCGTGACCACTGCCCCGGCCGACGCCGAGCCTGCCCGCAGCGGGACTCAGCCGGCGCTCGCTAAGAGCTCAGTATGCTCTCGCTGCTGAAATGAGGTCTGTTTAATACTTTTCTGCACTCAATGTGTAAATATTATGAGGAATCTGTAAAAAAAATCTCCTGAAAGACACTTCACACAGATGTTACCACGAATAGATTATTGTCCATTTATGGCTGAGGGAGAGACTTTGTAATTTACAGTGGATTTTATATCTCTATGATTTCTGTGGCACTGGGAGTAGCCAGCAAAAATCTATTAATAACAAAGAAGACAGAGTTAGGATCTCTGTAACAGGAGAAGGAAGGATGGTGGAAGGGTGATTTACGACTACACAAACAAAACAGTTTTATCTGTTTGCTCAAAGGCAGACTGTCTTCTTAAGAAAAAAATATTGCTATGTAAACAGGTGATAAATAATCATTTATAATGAGACAATTAAACAGCTGATACAAATAATTGCTTCTTCACAAAAGTACAAATAACATTTGCTGCTGTTTTGACAACAATCTCATTAATGGTCAGGGTCCCATTTAATTAGCTCTTCGATACATTGCTTTAGACTTTCCTTTACCTGGTCTGCATGCTGCGTGACCTCCCCCCCCCAGCTTTATCTTGGGGGGTGTTTTCTGTACAACTGAAACTCCAAAATGCTTCCAACATTTAAAAGAATCGCAGCAGAAGAAAGCCCAGAGATTTTCTGATAACTTTAAAAGCAATGGGGAATGTAGGCTCACTCCAGACATCAAACCCAAAGTGGTGCTAGATCCAGGGGAAGCTCTTGGCTCAACCTTTGCTCATCGATTTGCGTGGTTATTCCAGGCTGTTAACGTTACGTAAAGTGTATGTTAACAAACGTAAACACAGAGCCATAAACCTGGGCCACCTTGTCCCTGGGAAAGTTGCAGCACTCGCAGAGGAGCATCAGAGATGGCTTTAGTTGTGGGTTTGCAGGGCTGAGGATGTGGGGGCCGGGCCGGGATGGAGCTGACACAGCAGAAGGCCCTGGGCTCTGACGAGTCTCAACAGCTCAGGGGGTTATGAAAGCAGCAACCGTTTGGGTTTGTTCTTTATACTTACTAAAGTCCCATTTTATGAACACCCCTGGCCCAGGACCATGTACTCAACTAAAAATAACTTGAAATGAACGTAAGCCAAAGTCAGCCCACCTGGTGGCTGCAAACTCAGTTATGTCCTGTTCCTTCCTTCCTTCCTGCCTGCCTGCCTGCCTGCCTGCCTCCCCCAGCTCAGTTTAACCAGAGCACAGGTGTCTTCCTGCACACCA
>NW_008825150.1:544622-560706 GCF_000699105.1 Pygoscelis adeliae
TCTTAAACCAGTTGGGGTTTGATCGCTTGTGCTGATTTACTTGTGAATCAGAGCAGGGCGACGCTTAATGCCCTGCAAATGCTTCCCTTTCAAACCTCAGCAGTCCCAGAGGGAGCCGGTGAGATGGGGCGCACAGGATGGCTGCCCCACTTGAACAGCAAGGGAGTAGATCCTCACAGTGACTGTAAACAGATCTGACAGAGGGAGGAGGCAGTACCACACTGACCAAAGCCAAATATAACCATGAGTAATGTCAGCACAGGTAGTAGGAAGTCCCATCCTGGGGTCTCTACCTTTCCTCTACTCCTTTCAACTTCTCTTGGAGTCTCAGCAGTTACCAGTTGAGGCCTTCTTTCCATCATAGTTGAAGGGAGATAAGCAGACATAGACTCTTGAATGGTTTTATTTAGCTAGACCTTTTTATGTAAAACAGATCTGCTTCATGTTCCTTTGAAAGAACATCTTCAAAGACAGCAATTTTTTTTGGCGCAACCGTGTTGATCCAAATCTAACTTGAGGGCAAGGCAAGGCAGAGCTGTTCAGCCAAGTCCTGCCTTTGGAAGTGGTCACCAGCTGTGACATCTTTCTAGAGATGGGACTGGGTGCAAGGGAGCACAGAGCTGTTTCTCAGCTTTTCCAGCAATTCCTGTGTGGACATGAACACATCACCTAAACTTGTACCCTCTGCATTTTCCATATGTGAAACAAGGGAAAAGATGATCACTTTTCTAAATAGCTTTTGGATCTACAAAGGAAAGACACCACATATAGGACTTCTGAATATGTAATCAGGACCAAGAGGTAGCCTGCAGGCCAGCTCCTGCCTTCACCTTCGAGGTGTTCATTTTGGCAGTCGTCCAAGGACATGCTACTGCCCTTGCACATGAGCAGGTGCCTGGACCTGTGAGCAGTGTGGGGTATGTGGCGAATCCCAAACAGGGGCCACCCCAGACTACTCTGGAGGCCAACTCACCCTGAAAACGCTTTCTACTTGGATGAAAAATGGAACTGCACAATGTTAGCCCCATGTTTCAACACAAGGTTTTTTTATCTTTGCATGTGGAACAGGTTCACGCACTGAATGGTAATTTGAAATGTCAGGTTTAACTCTGAATGAAAGACACCAAATATGTTGGCAAGAAAGCAAAATCCATGGCTGTTCTCATGCTGTTTGCTTCCTTTCAATAAGCTTTGAGAAAAGGCAGCAGTGGTGTGTCAGCAGCAGCCCCAGCTGTTGGCACTGGGAGGAGGGTGGGAGTGCGCCTGCCCTGGTGTCCCCTCTCCATGTCCCCACTAACTCGACTACTGCTGACCTTCCCAAAACCTCATTTCTCAGCCTGCCTCTCTGTATGGCAGTGCTGCACCTACATGGGGGGCAGAGGTGGCCTCTTCTGGTTGTCCAGCCCAGTCCAGCGATGGGCACGTCACTGATGGATGTGGGTTTGAGCCTCAGGGACTGCCACCACGTTTCCTGGGTGAATGCACTTGTCCCCAGCCACTGAAAGAAGCAGAACCACCTTCTCTGGGTTCCTTTTTAACCAGGAGGGACATGGGAGAAGGAGCCCAGGAGGACTGGAGTAAGACACCTCCAGGGCAGGTGACATTTGGGGGCCACCTTGTGCCAAACATTTCCAACCACCCCTCTCTGCTTGGCTTTGCGCTTGGCAGGCAGGCTGCTTGCACTGCTAGTTTGAAGCATCTTGCTTCAGGAAGGGTTTGCATTGCCCTTTGGGGTCAGGACCCTGGTCCTGCCCTACCCAGCCCATCAGTGTTTCTGTCTGTATTGACTGCAGCCCTCCCAGCTGGGAAATGGCTTGGTTACCTACTGCCTCCCCACAGAGCCCTAAAATCACTCATTGGATTTCAGAAACGGGCCAAGGCGAAGAACCACTCAGAGCTGGTCAGAAACATTGTGGGGCAGCAGGAAAAAGGTGCCAGATGAGTCAAGGCGGCAGAGGAGAAGGGTGTTGTTCAACAGGAGCTGCGGAGAAAATAAGAAGTTGGGCAAGCCAAAGAGAAAGAGATCCTCTCTGCTGTGCAGCTGATGGATAGAAGAAACCAGAGAGGCCAAAAGAGGGAAACTCTGAAACTGAAAGATGTCATTACTTACAGTTCTTCAGCTGATCTTCAAACCACGTTCATGCCCAGCACATTTTTTTTTCAAACAGGTATCCAGCCCTCTTGTGAATCCAGATGAGTTATGTCTGTGCTCTCTTTACTCCTTGTGTTCATACTACCATAAAATATGCAATTGATTTCATACAGCATAAGGTGCTCTTTTAAAGTTCATGGCTGCCTGCTACATAGAGAGACTCTATGTATTTTAGTATTTTTCTGTTGCTTTTCTCCTGAGTGTGATTATATTCGTCAAACACAGCAGTCACCAGCACCACTCTTACTTGCCTTTTGAAAGCTTATATTGCTCTTAATTTGCTTTGATTTGATTCTTGATAGCTCAAGAATTCCTCATGACTATACAAAGGAAATTATTAGTATTTCAGTTAGGGGTTCATTAACAAACTATCAACTCTGGAGGAGGCTAGTCACTCTGCAAGGTTCAAATTCTCCATCCACACCAGATCTTTCCCCACCTTTCCTTTATTATTACTTTCATAAACTGCTCCTCATTTTGTTAATGCACATAATTTTCTTACTGAGTACAGATTGGAACAAAGGGTTCAATAATATTTAATGGGATTTTTTTGCTTTTGTCTTCACTGAGGCTTTCAGCTGAGATCTGAACACTACCACAGTTAACACGGATAACTACGGTAAATGCTGAAGCCTGAATAGGCAAAGAATAAGTTGCAGAATACATAGAAAAGGAGGTGTTTTCAAATCTTCTGGGCTTGCAATTCATCCTAGAGTTGTTAGGAGCCAGCAGAAGCAACTGCAGACCCAGTAGTCACTGTCTTCGGGCGCTCACAGAGGATGGTGATGTTTCAGAGGACTGAAAAAGATACAAACATTTTTAAATATATCCAGAAAGGGGGGAAAGAAGCTCTCAGGGAATTAGACACTAGTCTGCCAAGCTTCAGTTCTCAGAAAAATACTGGGAAAAATAAGAACATAGGAAAAAAAGATGAGTAATAGCCAGCACGTATCTGTCAAGAACATGTAAGGTCAGACACATTTAATCTATTTCTGAAAAACAGGAAGCAACCTTGTTGATAAGTAAAAAACAGTTGAGTTCACATTTCTTGTAGCAATTGTCCACAGATCCATTCAACTGAACAGGCACCACATCTCATGGCCATAGTCTTTTCTAGCCTAATCATCATCAAGCAAGTGCATGCCCTGCCTCTGCCCTTTCAGGCCATGACCACGCATAATGTATAGTTTGGTCATTGCCCGTGCACCCTCATATCCCCTTGTACATCTAGATGGAGCTCTTTTTATGACTGAAGCCTTCTTTGATCTACCCTTAGATCTTCAGCTTGGATGTTAGCTTGACTTACCCCTTTCATTCTCCCCCCTTTGGCACCTTTCTCCCTGAAAAAGGAGAGTAATTTTTATTTAATCTTTTATATTCAGACCCCTGGAGCTGCTGAGTCTCCAGTCTGCCCTGAGCCCTAGTGCATATGGACTCAGTCTGGTTTTTGAAATTCCCTTTGAAGTCCAGACTCAGTGACCACACCCAGAGCAGGAGGCTGTATGGGCCTCCTCTGGGATGCATGGTTTAGACATACAACCCATTTGCTATAGGTAAACCTCCAACACTATCAAAAGTTTAACCCTGGGATTCAAAACCAGTATGTAGCAGAAAACTCTGGAGAAGAAAGTCTGCAGAAATTTCTCCTCATTAAAATTTTCTTTGTCTTAACAGAGCCCTGGGCTTTGCATTTCCAGCTCAGTCCATATCAGCACCAAAGATGACATCTATACTGACATCTATACTAGTGAACTAAACAGGGTCTGCGTACAGGCTTGAGCACTTGCCTGCAACCATCCCAGCTGTTTAACTGCTGGTATATTGCCTGGCATGGTTTTGACCTGTGTTAGTTGGCAGTCACCAGACAATTCCCCAGGCTCAGTCTGAAACTGTTCCCTGTAGGAAGTATGGGTGGGAATGAAGGGGTTTAGCCCAATGGATGTGAACTGTGCCACACCACCTGTCCTTAAGGCAAAAGAACAAGTCCTGGCCCAGTTTTATTTACCAGTATTAGCAAAGAGACTGCCTTTTAGGATGGTACAAGGACTTGCCCATTGGCCAAATGGTGACTGGATAAGAGGTCTTTGAGTTTAACTCTGGCACATTACAACCCCATTCCAGATTTCCCGGCCCCAAATGGCCACTAGTGAAGCTCATCATCAGTATTCCAGCTCTGAGAGATGCTCACAGAGCCAAAAACACTGGCTCAAGGAACCAAGCTAAAGCTTAAGGACAAGTAACCCCCTACAACATTAAAACATGGGGAATGCAGGCAAAATAGATCCTAATGGGGAGCATGCTCCCCATGCCCCTTGCCAATGTCAACTAAAATAGCTGCTTGGGTTCAACAGGGTGGTACCCCTCTGCAGAGTCATTGTGGAGCTCTCCAGCTCCTCAGATCTCTTGGAGAACAGACAGAAAGCTAAAGACAGTCTAGTCCCTGGACTTCACAGGAGCAAATCTGAATGTCATTCTGGTCAGGACTTGCCTTCCCTGAGCTGTCAGGGACAGACGTACTCTACAGCTCACCTGCGGTCCAGTTCAAGTATGGGTCTGCCTGTCTCTTGCTGGCATGTGTTATTTGACTCTGCAAATAATATTGCACTATGCCAATTTCTCAGGAATACATCCCCTCCACATAACAGGGTCTGCTCTTCTGTAGTGGCGAACTGATTGGCATGCCATGACGGTTGTCTTCACATTTCTTCCTGTCATAATTTATTCTTCCTTCTCTGTTGGGGTGGGGGCCCTTACTCATAAGACCTCAGGCCCAGAGCCTTTGGTGGCCCTAGGAAAGGGCTAGCCTGCAAATTTCAGTGTTTTAGCCCCTAGAGCAGTGAGGAAGGTCTCTTGATGCTGCCATGTCCAAATGTTGACCAGCCTTATGATACTCTGGATGAAGAAGCTGAGGATGCTCAGTTTCCTCTATTGTGCAGAGAAGACATTTGTTTTGAGGTTGTGCATGACACATCAGATTTTCCTCCCAGTGCTGTAACAGCCAGATACTGAATACACTGCCAATTACCTCAGCCTGTTCTGCCCAGAGTTTCAGCAACAGCCATAATCAGTTTTCCAAGATACTCAAAGCTCATCTGTTTCCTTGGACTTCTACAGAAAATTAACCTGGGCCTTCTGATGAATGCTTTTTGGATACTTTTTCCAGGACATCTGTGAATTACCTCCAGCTCCCTTCAATCTCCAATACTCTGAAAGGTAAAAGCAGCGGTAATTGTGGTCAACACAATCTTATGGTTGCAGTTCTGATGCCAGGATGTAAAGATGCTGTTGGTGAGGGACCATCTTCTCTGGGGAAAGAACCTATAACCTGTATTTCATAGCACGAAGACCTATTTTTTGATTCACCTGGATCAGGAGACAAGTTTTGCCTGGTAGTTTGAATAGATCTGGTTCATCTTGGTAGGAATTGATTCTGCTCATCTGAGGTGAACTGCCTGGACTGAAGGACACAAGGTTGCCCATTAGTTTGGCTAAAGCCCAATCTGGCAACTTGGAGCTCCTTTCAGGTTTTCACAGAGTCCTGTGTCCTTTCAGAGCATTGAAAAATGACTTTTCCTTGGGCAAGGGTTTGCTGAGATCCCTGTTCACTTGAAACAACCTGAAACAAACCACCATGCACTTGTGAATACCTGGGGCACTGCCTGTGGTGTTTCCTCAACCAAGGAAAGAGTTGACAAGTGGGTCATCTTCAGGACATGTTGGTCCATGTATAAATTCACTTTCTTTTCTCCTTTTCCTCTTCACAGCAGACTAGTAAGTGTCTCCATGAACTCAGACTGAAACAGCCTGTGGGCTTATGAACGCATGCTAGCCTTTATCTTGTCTTGGCTTGGAGTACCCCGGTAGATACTGCTAATACTGATAAAGTTCCCAGTCTCGAGTGCTTACAAGGCACATCCATCCAGAGACTGGATATGCATATGTACAGCATTCTTAGAGAAACACCAATGAGACAGAGAAACGACCTACCAGTGACTTCAGCAAGGCTTTGGTATTGTTCCACAAAACTCTCTCATGAACAAGCTAAGAAAATATGGACTAAATAAGTAGTAAATCTGCTGGAAAACTGTGCTCAAAGGGTAGTTATCAGGAGTCCACAATCAGACTTGAAGGCCTTATTGAATAGATTCCCTGTGGACCAGTCCCAGGCCAAGCAAAAGCCAATATATCCATTAGTGGTCCTGATACAGGACTAGACAATGCTCTGACTGGTGTTGTGGATGATCAAAGCTGGGGGAGGAGAGAAATGCAAACCCTTTGAAAGGCAGGATAGAATTGAAAAGTTCCCAACCAATTACAGCAAGAACCAAAACCAAATAGCCAATAACCCCTTAAGGATAAGGGCAAGGTATGATATACGGGTAGTAATAGGCAACTACACAAATACAAATTGGGTAACTGCCTAAGCAGCAGCTCTGCAGAGATGGAACTGGTGATTAAAGATGAATATGACTCATAGGCTTGGTGCTGCTGTGAAAGAAGGCAGATGCCACACTCAGACATAGGAAAAGAGTCAAAAGTAAGATGCAGTCAGTATTTCTTTCTCCACTTTATTCATCCCTTCAAGACTTCTGAAATTTTGTGCATTTTTGAGTACCACACTTCACAACTCCAACTGGACAGTGCCCTGAGGAAGGCAGGGAGGAGTGTTTTGCCTGGAGGCAAAAAATACTGGCCTGGGAAGAAGAGAAAGAGTTTGGTTTGGTTTGTCTAGAGAAGATAGGGCTGAAGGGGGAAAAAAAAAGTATGCTAATGTTCTTCGGGTTATGATGACAAATTGCTATCCAGAGAAGGGGGCCAAACTAACTGTGTGTGTACCAAGTGTAGGGCAGCAAGTCATGCAGAAAGACATTAGGACAAACTCAAGGATAAGTAAGCTCTGGAACAGATGGCCTAGGCGACCTGCAGTATTTTAGAAACAGATTGTAAAATACCAGTAAGGACTGATTTAGATATAATCAGTCCTGGGATGGGCTTATGAGATGGGACAAGATGGCCTCTCTACTTCCTGTCACTCCCATCATATATGATTCCACGATTCTGTGATTATTTTTTAATCCAGTACCAATGTCATTATATACTCTACATGATTTGTTAACTTACTTACCTTTTCTCCAGCATTTCTTCTGCTGGTATTGTCCCTCTCTTCTCTCTCCTGCTCTCTGATGGCCTTATCTCAGTGTCTGTTGACCTTCTCTTCTTCTACCTGAAAGGCAACCTCCTTCATATCATTAGTTTTTCTCACAACACCACCTCATAAACAGCAATTTTCTTCAGTTACACATTCAAAGTAGGTATTTTTACCCTCAGATGTTTAAGCACACAAAGGTGAATCATTGTTTTGTTCCTTCTTCTTCTTCTTCTTCTTCTTCTTCTTTAGTGTCTCAGAAGGGTGATGGGTTGTGCCCTCCCAGTGACATGCAGCTTTCTCTCACACCCACGGGCCAAAATCTCTGCATTAAGGATTTAAACAAGTGTGGTCTACAAGCTTAGAAACAAAGGGAAGGGTAAGAAAAAAGCTATTACAAGCTGAGAGTCTTACGGATGCCTATTTTCATCCTGTGTTAGACATTTAAACAAGAGACTTAAGTGGCAAGCCTGCTTGGCTCCATGCACAGTCAACCGAGGGAGAGAGAAGCATTTCTGGTGGGTGATTCATTCTGAGTAACACCCGAGTTGCCTGCTCAGGTTGCCAACAGCAGGACTCGAGGGAGACTTGGCTTCTGGCTGGGGGCCTCAGCCAGCTGGCCAGGAGGCAAGAGGCACTCAGGTGCTGCTGGAGGAACTGTTGTGAGCAGGAACCAATGAACCTCCTTAGCTAAAGGAAGGGGACAGCAAATTGTTAAGGAGAGTGGTAATTGCAGTAAGTAATATTGTCCTGGGGTGGTAGGAAAATATTTGCAGCAACTGAGTTTCTTTAGCGCTACACAGGGCTGTAATATGCTCCAGGAACTTGTTTTAAGAACTCTGTTTTAGTTGTCCTTAATTGGGTTGGTGTTTAATTTTTACAGCTTTTGTCCTGTTAAAAAATTCATTTTGTCTGAGGAAAAGAAAAACTTGGTGAAGCTGTGGGCAAATCCTGCCTTTTTGCTGAGCTGGAAGTGATAGGAAATAAAAGCCTAGCTAAGCGTGCTGGGGAGTTGTGCTTTGACTCATCTCTGCTTCCTGGTTATCTCCTCTCCTTGGTTCGACCCTTAGCTGTAACTTCTACCTCCAGGTGATCTGGGTTAGTTGGAGTGCTCCTTCCTTCCCAGCTCAGGGGGCTGGACAATTTCAATTTTCTACTAGATACCTAAGGGATTCAAAGCAGGAGTCCCATTGGCTTAGCTCTCAGCTTCATGTCAGGCTTGTTGTTTGACCCCCCCAAGAAACTGGGGGGCGTTCATCTGAGGAAAGGGATGCATGTCCTGTCTGAACTGGGAGAGCCCTCTGATCATCACCCAGGAGCAAAGAAATAATTTTCCAGCTCTCTGAGCCATGTTTCTAGCACCTCTCCATTGCCCCCTTCTTTTCTGTTTCATAAACCTTGTCTTGACTCACAAGCCCTTCCTCAGGACCAGTGCTTCTTATCATCTCCCATCTGGCCCGGAAGATGTCCACCATCCACCATCCACCATCCTGTTGTCACATCTTCCAGCAAACACTTTTGAGTATCAGCCCATGGCCAGCACTGCTGAGGGGAGCTCGCCAAAGCCACCTCCATGAGTCCCTCTGGAAGCCATCCTTTGGTAACTGCCACATCAGGCATTTGGTGTGGAGGACTGCTTGTCCTTGTACTCCTCCATTAGTCAATACTTGCCTGTTGTCTGCGGTGCTATATTTAAATGGTGAACTACTTGGAGCACACCCTGTCCTTTCCTTTTGTGATTGCACAGTGCCTCATATAATGGGGTATTGCTCCATGACTTGTGCTGTCAGGCACGGATGCAAAGCAAATAAACAATATTAATGCTAATAAGAGCCTTTCCTTACTTCCTGCTTTTGTCTTTATTTTCTTCGTTTCTTTTATCTTCACTATTATAGCTATGCTTATTTCATTTAAATAAAAACCACTCAAATACAGCTTGGTTTTTATCTTCCCAGATAAAGTTCACTTCTTAGTCTGCAGTTAAAAATACTGAATATTGAATCAAATAACATGGAGATTGTTTTTAATCAAATAATTTATCTTGGTGGGCACTGCTGCTATTTGGGAAAATAATCCATTTCTGTCTCAGCAGAAGCCTGTGCATACTATTGAAGCTGATCCTTAATTCATTTGGTTTTCTGTTTAGTTTGATCAGTACCTCAAAGAACAGCTCTTTTGTATTAAAAAATAAAGTAGCTTACACCTTTCTTTTTGATCACTTTAAGAACTGCTACTGAATAATTTACTTTGTTCCTAGAATACATCCTTGCTTCCCCACAGATGCATCACTAAGCATGGCATGCAAAACATAGGACATTTGCAGCTGCAGCTGTGTAAATTGCTATTTTGCATTTTTACTGCAAATATCAAATTTGTCCACAAATGTTGTTTTAGTTATTCCCAAACTATTTGTATATGAGAAAAAAATGTGCCAAGTAGTTTTGGCTAGACACTGGATCCTGAAGACTACCAGAAAGAAGATATCCACAATTTATGCAACACTCTATGGTCAGTGATATCTGAGCAGTAGAAGACTCACACGTAATCCCCATTTCTGCATGTGGGACCTGAACCCTGCTTCCCCAGAGAGTGCTCTGAGCAGCAGCCTGAGGGGTATTCATGGAAAAGGGCTGACCACAAAGTTCTTCTGAAGTCCTACTCAGGATGGGATATTGCAACATCCTCTGCTCATTTTGCTGTTATTCTGCTCAAGGGATAGAAAAGACAGACCCGGACACTATAGCAAGATATGCATTGTTAATAAAATTCAAATTCTTGTGCGCTCTCTTTTTTCCTAGCAAAGACTGTTGCTAAAAGCTTATACTTAGGTAAGCAAGAGAAAAGACAGAAAGTTTAAGGCATAAAATACCAGATTGTCATTAAACCATAGGAAATTTCATCTTCTGGTGTGCTTTGGCAGCAGCCTGATGGAAAAGAAGACAAAGGACAGGACTGGATTTTTAGTATGAGCAGCTTGGTCTCCATTTGTATGTTCACTGCATCACAGAGAATTAATGGCTCTGTAAATGAGCCGCTGAAATGGTAAGAGTTATCTACATATTCCATTTATTTTATAATAGCTGTTAATCGTACACAGCCTGATTTGATAAAACAGATCATCAGATCTTGATTTTTGTGTGCTTAATTTAAACTGTAATTAACTGTGCATTATACATGTAAATTGCAATGCAGACATCTCTAAAAGTAAATGAAGACGGGGCTACAGTCCAAAAACAAGTGTACAAAGCTATTGCTGAATTCCTGCCCAAGTGGAAAAAAGTTGGTGTTGAAGAAACTGAATAGCTACTCTGTTACAAGCCAACCCATGCCAGTGTGTTCCCAGATACACGGTGAGGAGGAAAGGGAGGTACTAACCTAAGGGGCCACCTCCATCAGAGCCTCCTGCGCAGCGCGTCCTTTCTGGGCAAGTCCTGCTGTGATAAAGTTTGGCTTTCATGGCTCAAAGTGCAAAGAAGAGACCCAAGAAGCTGGAGGGGGGATGTAAATGTCAATGTTTCCTCTTGGAGACGCTACACTGTTGCATGGACCAGCTATCATGTTAGTGAAAGAAATAGATATCTGAAAGGTGAAGTGCAAGTACACATTGAACTCCTGCTGACAAAATTTGGCACGTTGACCCTCGGTCCGGACCCGTGATTTAACTCTGAAGTTGAGTGGAACTGGACATCTAAATAATGGCTTCTGTGTGCTGAAGTTCAATGACAAACCAGATCTATAATGAAAACAGAAACCTTTAATTACAATGACTCCAATGCCTTAACACCAACTTACACTCTTGTTCCATGGTCATGTTAAGCCAGCTCAAATTCTGCTGCAAGTCAAGTCCTGCTCCCCCTGGCTGCCGGACACATGCCACCTCTCCTCCTCTGATCCTTCCCTTCTGCCAGTACACACACTTCTGTGGCCAGGCAATAAACTGGGTCTGGGAACTCATCTGGCTTGAAACAAGCCCTCTGTCCTTCAAAAAGGATTGCCCCCGAGCCCCCGCAGGACTGCCTTTGTGGTGAGCCACCAACAGCAAAACCTGGGGTGAGGTGGCTGCAACCTGCTCTCACTCTCTCTCCTGTTTAGGGACATTAACTCCTCAGGGTCGAAACTGGTCAGAAAGAGAAAAGTATCCCAAAACATTTTAAGTTTTATGGGAGGGATTTAAAATAATTGGCTAGTCCAAACCTCTGTACTAAGGCAATTAAGTTGTCTTTGTTCTTCACCTGAGATATGTTTTTTTCTATGCTGTTGTTAAAAACCTTCAGTGAAGGGTGTACTTTTGGATTCAATATAAAACAAGAGAAAATTCTTCTGTTCTATCTTCGTGCCACCATCTGTTCCTTTTTCCTTCCTTTTGTCTTATCTTTACATATGTATTTATTGAGTACCTTCATTTAGTTGTGAAAGAGATTTGAGTGATGTGTTCTCCAATAATTGCCTATGATCTTCAATGTAGCTATAGAAAACCATACATTAATATGCCTTAGGAGGTGAAGGGACAAATGCCTCAGCACGCACACACCTTTAGCAGGTATTTGTTTTTGAAAATAGACATGTAAACAGCCATGTTGGAACTTGCAAAACTTCTTGGTGTAATTATTACTACCCTGTGACTGTATCCCTGTATGAGGAACACTCTTTTAACATAGTTCAGTGCAAATATTTATTGAGTTAAGGAAAAGATCTCGTTTGTTGGAAATGGACTCTATTGGGTTACAGTACTAAGAGACCTCAGTTCCTTGATAAATTTGAGGAATAAAATTTTTACGTTGCTAAAACCCATCTAAAAAGATTATTTGGCTTAGATGGTTAGGGTAACCATACCTAAGACTCCTCCTTGTTTTAAATGCAGTCCAAATCAGTGCATAACTTGCAATAAACAAGTATTTTAAATCCTGTTTCTGTGAGGGGAGATCACAAAAGATATTACCGTGGTTGGTGATATGTGGTGATTTTCTTGGCACATTCAATGGAAAGCAAAAAAATGGTTGAATGGATTGTACCTGAAAATCTTTTCTAGTAAGCACGTGGTTATGCTGGAAGTGAGATGTCCAAAGCAACTATTGGCAGGTTTACAGGCTTGTAATGTGTAAAGTAGGGAAAACTTGTCATGAGAGCAAACTCCAGGCTGCCTACAGTAGACAGTATGAATATAGCCATTGTCTTAACAATGTGGGAAGACCATGTGCCTGGTTTCTATACAAAGAAAACTTCAGCATACAAGGGTGCTTTAAAACAATCCACCCTTCATGTGCTGGGACATAAGGCAGGGGTCATTTGCCCCTAACTAATCCTATCGCAGAGCAATACTTTTAATTTGATCCGTCTCCTAATCTGTGAGGTTGCTTCTTCAGTCCTTCATGTCTTGCAAAGTCACTCCTCAAGTTAACATCTTCTCCTCTGGCCCTTGGGTCACCAAGTCTGTTGTTCAGTATTGTCAGGATATGGCCAACATATTCTACCTTCTTATCTCTGCTTTTGGTCAGCTATTGGTAATTGTATACACCTCAATTGTCATTGGTCTTTATCTCATAATTTTATTAAGAATATCTGATACAGATCTCCAACTGAAAATTGTCTAAACGGTGCTTGGTAAACCTATTGCTCCTCCCTGATCCATGGTTTAGTGAAGACATTATTTGTGTTAGACTCTGTATTCTCACCAGCAGTCTTTCCCTTGCCTATCTGAGCCCTGCACCACAGATAGAGTCACAGAGGCTGTGAGATATACTGCCTGGGTAAATAAATGTGACAACAATGCTTGCAGTTACTTCTTCTAGAACAGCGGTGCCACGTAAGGTCATATTTATTTTCATAGCCTTTGTTTTTTGACCTGTTGATTATAAGACCTTATTGTTTTGCTGTTCTGACTAAGCTGTTTGTCTTTTGTTGTATCTCATCTGCTGATGAATAGATATCCCCAGCAAACCGAGACTGCCAAACACCCCTGGGACTCCAGTCTCTGTGCCAGATATTTGTTACACAGCAGTACGAGACATTGCAGGGAGATGATGTACCTTCGCCTATGCCAGCAGTGACATCAAAGCAATCATTTAATTACTGGTGTACTGAGAAAGGTTTTGGAAAATATAAATGATTTTACAATGAAATCTGTAAATTTTCAGTGTCTTGCTATAGCAGCATCATTGTTAAATGCTTTCCTACAATCACTGAAGTGTGAGAAAGAGTACTAGTTGCCATTAATTTCTTTGTTCATTAGTATTTTGTAGTGTGAAGATATGGTCAATGAATGAAGAACTAGGAAGTAAACCAGCTAGCTCTACTTAGTGGCACTGTGGCTTCCTTTCAGAATAATTGTACAAAGCTGCTTTTTGGACAGGAGCATTATTTACCTCTGGTTGTTTCAAACACTTAAATTTTTCTTAGGCAATTCTGTCATGGTGCACTTCCTCCTTTCCTTTGAGGTGAATTTTAGACCCTGTTCTCTGCTGTAGTTTCATTCTTCATATCACTTGCTTTGAGTGGATGTGCACTTATTTTCCTTGCTGACAGTGGTTTGCTGTTGGAAGCTTTCGGTTCACCTTAGGTAATCCATGTGAATATCCAGCTCTTTCATCTTACTTACATTACCAGGTCCAGTTTTGTTTCAGTTGGGGGTCTATTTAGTGCACAATAGAATTAGTTCATGACCCACATTGACATAACCTGTCTTTCCCTTTGGTTTTTTTTTTTGTGCTTGCAGTGATTCACTGCTCTTTCCTTCCTCTGGAAAGTCCCGACACATTCTCAGCCATATCAGTGAATGTGCTTCTGATGGGTCTCTGGGTCTAGTCTACGTGATTGGAGAGGGATTCCAAGTCCGTCCAGATGAAAAACTCATTTGAAGGGGAAGAAGTTGGCAACCATCCTGTGATGCTTCCTATTACATGACTGAGCCATTGCCTTTGGGTGACCACTTCTAATCAGAAAAGCAATCATTTCAATAGCCTATATGACCATATCATTAAATTCGTCGCTGCACTACAAATCCTGCAGTTAAGAGTGAAGAGATTAATCTTGCTCTAAACATGAAATACTTGAAATGTATAAAATGCTGCTATTCTTGTGCTTCCAGCGAGCCACATGGAAGACTCTTGATCAGAGATCATTACTTTTTTTCTTGCTTCTGCAAACTGCCATCACAAGTGCTGATCTGTTTTACACGTAACATATGAACTCAGGGACTCTGCTCAAGCAACATAGTTTATGCAATTTTATACCTTTGTGAATTAAATAAGTGATATTACTGTGATGAACATTTGTAAATCACCACGTGTGGAATGGTCACCTTCAGTTTTACTACCATTAAAACATTACAACCTATCTGAACAGTTTTAATAGGTATTAAACTATATGGACTATGAAACTATTGATAATGCTGGAGAACAATTGTTTCTGTGGACACTTTTGGAAGACTAATAATGCCAAACAACTGGAAAAGCTTGGGTAGCCTAGAAGGCGCTCTACCTAACTGATCTTTGCCTCATGTCACAGGATAATGATGACTTTCTTCTTTGTGTGATTAGTTCATGACTTTTTTACTTATAGCCAGAACTGTTTTTGTCATTGTTTGTCAGCCACAGACACTGGTTCTTAAGCTAGCACCTGCCCTTTGCAGAAAACCTCCATGCAAGGACGGAGATTCTTGTCAAGACACCGTCAAGAAAATTACCATAGTGATCCCAGCTAGTGCAAGTCAAAGTTGGCTTGAAAGCCTCTTGGAGAACATGGTGGAGAGCAGTGCCCTTGCAACAGGCTCCTGGAAAACAGTTACCCTGTGCCACCCAAGAACAAAGTGCTTTACAAACAGTATGTGCCTACTCCTAAACCCTTGAATAGCTACAAAATTCAGTAAGACCATCGCAAGCGTTAACTTTTCAACACTAAGACACAGAATGTGGAAGCTCCTCCATTTGTTATGTGCTGTGACCCAACAGGCCAGCAAGCTGCTGCCAGTAAATCCAAATGCTGTCATCGAAGCAGCTGCTCAGGAGCACAGAGGTATGGGTTAATAGATCCTATCAAGCTCATAAATAACTTCATCAAAATGCATCAATGTGTCAGATATCCCTTTGCTTTCAGTACTAAAGATAAACAAAGGGCTCATTGTCACTAAATCACAAAAGATTGCTGGACTTGAGGCTATTTTTTGCTGAGTTCCTTAGGAATTAGAGAATAGCTGGCAATTTCATTTACAAATATTTGCATTCCTAGTCAGGCAGTGGAAATGTGGAAGGCTGGAAAAACGATGGCTATTCTGCATCTGGGGAGAAGGCAAATGAGCTCTAAAGCTGTAATCCCTTGCTAGGAAACCTTCTCTTGGAGTGATGTACAGAGCTGGAAACCTCTAATAAAATGTGTGTTTGGGATCTGGCCCTGACTTCTGGGACCCAGATCTAGCACAGTCCACCTAGAAACTGGCCACCAAAGGTAGCAGCCATGCTGACTGACTGCTCTGGGTGCTCTGGGGGAGTGTCTGCTGTGTTGAGCAGTCCCGTCCATTTTCTCATCATTCAAAAGCTCAGCAACAGCAATCTGCATGCCTTGCTTGGCAGCCATCCCAGTAGCACAAGAGCACTCTGCAATAGACTCTTTGAGTTTCTAGGCTTGTGTGACTACTTCTTAGACCTTATAACAGCAACATTTCACGCTATCTTCCACGGTTTAAGGATACAATTGCACTGCGAATGAAATATTAGGCATAGTCTCTTCAAGGGACCAGACAAACCCTTAGAGATGATCAGGGATTTTGAGCTCTCCTTCTTTAAGATATATGG
>NW_008825150.1:560717-570011 GCF_000699105.1 Pygoscelis adeliae
GAATGAATTTTGAACCTCTGCTCTCAGACAGATCCTGTTCTCGCACGTGGAATTCCAAGAGCAATTCCAAGAATAGAAACTCATGCCAAAGTCGTTGAAGCGTTTAATAGAGTCTGAGGAAGCCAGTGTCAATCTTTCCTTTGACCAGAATTACTTTAGCAGAAGTATGCAGGCTCTTCACATTCTCTGCATGGTTCACGTGAAGCGAGATCTCATCTAAGTGCGGTAATCTCGGAGCATTAAATTACATTTAACCTAAATCGTTAACAGTTGTTGATTCTCCATGTTGTAATTATATTCACTACAAACAGGATCAAGTCAACAGCATGGAGGAGATGTCAGTGGGATGACTGTGAAACGACAAGCAGCCGCACCAATGCCCGGCCCCTCCGCATACCCCTCCCGGCTCGTATGCACTCACAGCTCCAGGCTGGGAGGGCTCAGGGGAGGAGGGGGGCTCTGCACATATGTCCAGAAATTGCTGCAGTGGATGGCTTGGCTCGGCTCTTGCTGCTATTTAAAGGCACACGAGCTGCATGTTAAATTGGGCATTACTATCTGCCTGGTTTTCCAATATACAGCTGGTTTAACTGTGCTATACGGCAGTCCTGTTGAGGAATTGAGGACAAAATGCAGGCAGAGCCCATAAGCACAGAAATTATAGGACATTAGGGGCTGACTCCTGCTTCTCCTCTTCAGATGACAGTTTCATTAGTGCAACTCCCTAAACCAAAACAGTATTAGCAAATTAACATCATGGCTTGCCACTGTGCTTTGAGTTGCCAAGAAATGCTGGGTTTCTTCCATAAGGTGCCAGTTCAAGTAAATCTCTGGACTTTTAGTGCAAGATAAGAAGGAGCATTTGCAAACGGAGGATTTGCCTCTTGCCTAAACTAAACACCCAGCTTGGGTGCCCGTTTCTAGCAGTTATCCCAGTTCTGCAGGAGGTGGCTGTAAAGCCTCAGGACACCTGAATATTTACAGTGAACTCATTCTAGGAAAATAAAACAATGGATTCTGCTAAGTCCATAAATTGCTGTCTAAAATACCTATCAGCTCACAAGCAAACTATTACCAAAAAGGTTTTAAAACACAAGTGAATGAGAGAGGAACCACAGCACAAAGAAACAAGCTGTGTCTATACTAGCAAATTAAATATGCCTGGGGCCATTCCTTGGCACTGAGGCCAGTTGGCAAGAAGCAGCCTGCATCCGTGGCATTAAACTGTCTTACTCTCCAAAACAGGGTGGCCACATGGAAACTGGTGCTGGGAACGGTCCCTGGCCCATGGTGCTCCTGAACCCTACCCAGAAACTGTGCGGGAGAGAACTACTTGGCACAGGTCAAAAGGTGCCAAGACTCACGCTAAAAATTTCACAGTGCAGAGGATGGGGAGTGCTGAGGGACATTCCTGGTGCTGTTAAACGTAGTGGTATTGATTTAGCCTGAAAATTTGAACCTCTGGTATGGACAAGAAGAAAAAAATCTCAGAAAGAATGAGAGCAGCTCCACTTTTTACACTCCTAGTTGGGAGCACGAGAACACGTAAGACATGTACTTTGCCCTGAAAGCCTGCTGGCAGGAGGCTCCGCCCTCATGCCATGAATGGGTGCACACCTCCCCTGGAGTGCAGCAGTGCGTAGTTTTGCCAAAGAGAAGCTATTTATTTTTTAATTTTTTTTAGGTATAGCTTTCCCTATGACTTTGGTGGGTTTGTAAGGCTCTGTTTTGCTGTAATTGGAACGTCCTTCACATTTTGCACTCTGTAACTGCTGATACATACTTTTACTTCTCAGCCATTTCTAACACCGTTTTCCATCTTTGAATTTCATTTTCATGACAAAAGATGACAAACATGGGCACTGAATAAGACAGCCACAATATTTATTGTGACTGGAAGACATCAGTACTCAGTTATTTAAAACAAAACAAATAAAAACAAATCCCAGGAAAGAGGACTCCCAACTTCTAACAGCAGATTCATCTGTAAATCAGAGCAATGCAGAGCAGCCCAGCCAAGCTGGCCGTGGAGCTGGGGCTGTGGTTTCCTAACGCAACATGTTCAGTGTCAGTGCTGGTTTCAATTATTCTCACAATCGCTCGTTCCTATCACAGAACTGACATTTCTTGGAAGGATTTTTTTTTTAATCGGATCAGGTCCCTAATCCAGTTCAAAATACAGTCCTACAAACGGTTGTGCTGTCACAACTGAATAGGTTGAAGACCAGCAGACAGGGCACAGGAGACGGAGAGTGGGAGGCAGGAAAGGTACCAAATATTGAGTTTGCATTGAGTTTATAGGTGCTTTCTCCTTCTAACACCTGCTGCTTTTCGCTCTCTGCTCCACCCATGGGTGAAAGCATAATCTAAGGAGATAGCTCAGGATTTCATGGCTGTCCATTGCTTGTTTTCTTTGCATACTCCTTCCTTCTCAAACTTCACTGATGGTTTGTGTGGACAGTCCCATGCTCCTATACAGCTTTGGCAAAGTGGTGCTTAGGCTTCTTCCTTTCAAGAAGGAATCACTCAGAAGGCAGGATGCATTTTCACAGCAAATATCGCTTACTCTTGCCTGTATAAAGACTGGTAGATCTGGCCAATGCAACCACCCCTTAAAGAGCGAGTCCCCATTCCAGCAGGACTTCCATGATCACCCAAGTTACTTAATACTTTTTTTTCTGTGTCCACCTCCACTAAAAAGATTAACTGCTATCAGATGTTCAATGCAATTAACAGCAGTGTCGAAAGGGGAAGAACCCAGACTAGAAAAGAAGGAACAGATTAGGGAGTACTCCTTCAATTAGATGTTTTCAGCTTGGTTGGGTCTAATGAAAATCACCCTAGAGTACTTAGGGATATGGCTGAAGCAATCACAGAGGTGTTTGCAGCTAAAACCAGCAGCTCTCAGGCATCTGTGGTTGAATTATCCGGTTTGGAGATTATCTGTGCCACAGATGCAGATATAGCTAGGGTCTGACATGGCTCATTAGCACGAGCACCACATGAATAAAACGTTGCAGATTCCAGAGTCAGGCTGGGTCTGAAAATAGTCCAACAACTTCCATTCAGGACAAAGCTAAGGCCTTCTCTCAGAAAGTCCGGCTGGACATGAGCTGACTGTGTACATCTGTACCTGTATCATATTCCCTGCCGAGCTCCAGGAGAATCATCAGCTTAGGCACAGTGTGAGGAAAGTGGTATGGGTCATTTCAAGCCCACTTGTTATGCCCGTCTAAAAAGACCCATCTAACATGAGTCCAAAATAAGTCCAACTGGATCCAAGCTAAGTCTGTAAAAAGACCTCGCACCATCTCTGCATTGTGTTCCCACAGACCTGTGTGGTTCCCTGTATCCATCACCCAGAGTGTCTCAGCCCTCCTGGGACTCCAGCAAGGAGCTGATGGTATCTTGGAGGATTTGTGAAGCTGCAGAAGACTGGAAAAGAGGCAAATGTTAAAAGAAAGGAAAGGAGGAGCTGGTATGGTTCAGATCAAAGTCATTAAAAGGCTGAATAAAAAGGTGCCTGTTGGACTGCAGCAACCCACAGGGGTTGGCCAAGGGTAAGTCACACTGAAACAACCTAATTTATTTCTATGTCTTGTTCCAGCCATGCCTGTGTCTGTGACTTTTCCTGCTCCTGTTTTCTGGTGTTTTCCAGCATTTCCCAAGGATGTGGGTGATGTCGGCAACCCCAGTGCTGGGGAGGTCCTCATTGCAGCCCTGTTCCTAGGAAATGTGGTGGCTTGATGGCGCAACTCCTGCCTGGCACTGACACCAGGTCCATGCTTTGGCGGTAGCCTTTTCTGATGAGCCTTTCTCAAATAAAGGGTCATTTAACTGCTCCTTCTTCTTGACTGAGTTGTTGTAACATCTGACTTGTCAGATGTTACCCCAAGCACCAAAGGGTTTTACCCAAATCACGACAATGTATGAGGAGATGAAATGTTTAAATAAGGTATCTAAACAACCCTGCATCTTTCCACTAATTACACTGGAATAAGAAAGAAAAGTAAATACCCTCCTTAAAGCATCTTTAAGTAGCAGTTTAATTTTGAACTGGGTTTATGCAGGCATTAGAGTTCCTCTATGACAACTGCACTCCACTTGTACACAAAGTAATTATATGGTACCTGGTTGGGAAAGGTTGTGCAGGTATCGTAAACATGTGCTTCCATACACTGAGGTATTTTGATATCTGTTTAGAAGAAGAAAATCTGCAACTCCAGGCGCTGTCTGGAAGAATCCACTTAAAAGTAGTAGGGATGTAATAAGAGACACGCTTATCTTTCTGCAAAAAACACTGTGAAAGATCAAGCACTAATATGCTGCCCCACACACTTTTCAAACCACGTATTCTCTATATACTACATCTAAGAAACTTCATTGTCTGATTCACCAATACCGAACAGTGATCACTTCAGTATTTTCCAGTCCTTCAACTGATTAACACCTTACGTGTCACATACCTGAAGGGAGGCTGAATTACACCCGTGACTCAGATTTTTCTCTTACTATAATTATACACCTACAGCAGAAATGGAGGTTTCATGACTTTGTCACCATGACTAATGGATGTGTCTGTGTGCTGACAGCGATGTGAGTTATCCATCCACCCGTTTCCCGGCCATTGGAGAAAGATGGAAGAGACTCACCTCTGGGGTACCAAGTCACACCAGCAAGGAAACGGTTCCTTCTTGTTTCTTTCCTCTTTGAATTTTGCTCTGTATGAATAGGAAAATCTGAGACAATCAATCCCACGATCACATTTTAAGGCAGATTAGATTACTGTGTTGCAGGATCTCACCTCACTGCAGATGCTAATAGCACAGCCATCTGTGTCAGAGCTGGTTGCTCTAGGCTCCCTTTTGGTCAATGGAGGGAAATAGGCACTTGTAGGGCCAGACTCATCTTGACTAGGTTAAATATCAGCATTAGCAAGGGGTGAGTCATGTTATAAAAATGCCTGTTCCCCTGCTGACTCTGGAGACAGCCTGCACGACACTCTGGCATTGACAGCTACACTGCAGATAACCTGCAGTGACAGGTGATGAATCCTGCCCCAGGTGAGTCAGAAACAAGTGCACATACATTTAGAGATCTGATGAAATAACCTGCTGTGTCATCCAGACGTAGTCTCCCACCCCTCTCTACCTGACTTATTGCTCTTCCTTTTATTATATTTTTGCTGCATAGACAGCATTTGGGCAGATCCATTGGATTAATTGGTACAGGGAGGTATTGCATGACAAGTACAGGACAAAATTAGGTTCTTTCATGCCCATAATACTTCTTTCTGCAGAAAGAAAGTGCCCTAGAGAGCCTTTCCCTCCCCTCCTTCCCCAAATCAACCCAGGCTTCTAGGCTAAAGTAATATAAAATCAAAGTTTATACTTGATTCAGAATAAGCTGGACACCCTTCAGCCTCAGGTCACCTTGGAAATGTTCTCTGGAGGTGTTGGACTGGTATAGCTGTGCCAATCCTCCAGTACTGGGGCTGTTCCCACTACAGTGTGCAATAGGAAAATCCCAGGAGTGTCAAGGACATAAAAGTCTGCCCCCCCCCAGGGACATGGGATACCCATTCTTCAGATGGCGGGAGCTACTGTCCCCTATGGTGGCAGGAGATAGCACAGGGTGGTGGCAGGAACTTTGGAAACTATCCTGTAAACCAGCTGGAGACTGATTTGACTTTTTGCCTTGCTGTGTTTTCCACTTTGGCACAGCAGCCCGGCACTGCAGGCAGTGCACCTGGGAGCCCACATGTTGAGCTGGGTGCCCACCAGCGCTGATTCGGTCTTTTAGAAAATAATTACTAATTTGCCAACCTATGCGTTTACAGACCTAGTTTCAGAAAAGACACCATAATATGTTCTTTTTGGGATTTGAAATGCTCCTTTGGATGGTTTCCTGGGGGCATTTTAATTTATTTATTTTGATTTATACATCCAGTAAAAAGGATCATATCTAATCCCAACTCTAATGCCATTGGCTACTTTTTAAGTACAACTGTAGTGTTAAACACTTTCACTAAACACTCCTTCTGGGGAGGAACAGAGAGAAAAAGAAGGGCCTAGCAACAACAAAAAAATCCATAACATTTTAACAGCAAATTTTTATCGAATCACATATAAATCCTTTCAGGATTATAATGAATTTCAGTGAAAATAGATTTAAAGAAGGATTAAGGCAATTTAAATACAGTTATAAAAAGTGCAGCCTAGATAGGTAGGTAAAAAAAAGAGAATAGAAGTCCTACAGAGTTCACAATAACTTTGTTGTGATGTCTTGGACCAAACCACATAATAAGTATATTCACTGAGGAACACCCAAAAAACCTCATTTGATGTAATTCCTGAAACGGACGACCATGAGTGTGGTGAGCCCGACGGATGCTGCCATGCGGAGCAGAACAGCCAGATTCACACTCAGTGACCCCTACTTCTGAAATGCACCAATTCATGGCTGTGCTAGTTCCGAGCAAGAGGGTGTCAGAAGGGTGTTATGCACAACTGCTCTTACATCTTAGTTAACTGTGATGAATTTCCTTGAGTGCCATTTTATAGACATATTTTATGCAGGCTTCCTTCCTCCTAGGTCATTAAAAAAGCCCCGTCCAGAACACAATGCTCCATAACCCAAACTTCTCCCCTTTGTTATCCACCTTTATGCTCTGAAATAAAACCTTTTTTCTTGTCTTCCTCACCGTTTGACACAGTCCTGGAGGATAAGATATCCAGGAACTGGAGTTTTCTTCCCGATGATGATGAAAACTCCCAGCTCCAGCTGGCACCTGGGGCCAGGGATGCCCTCCTCCCTGCTCCCGGCTCCACTACACCTTGCCAAGAGCCGCAGCTCTGCCTGCTAAGGACACACTTTCCAATAGCATCAAAATAGCATTGCACAACGCGATAAGACTAGCAAAATGTTTTGGCTGGCTGAGGCTGTGCGTGAGAAACACCGAGGTGTCGGGCAAGAGCAGAGCGGCACAGGAGGCCCCCGAATCTTTCTGGCCCCTGAAATCATGCCCTGCAGGGCCCCATCCTGACAGAAAAGGCAGGAGCTTGTGCATGGGATTTTTCAAGATTGTTTCCATTAGTTTTAATTACCAGGCATAATGGCAGCACAGATTTTGAACCAGGAACCTGGAAAGTTTTGACAAGCTCTATCAAAACTTTTGCAGTTCATCTCAAGGACTAGCTTTACAATTAATGTCATTCTCTAGTTTATAGTCATAATCCTGGAGCAAGAGCTGATGATTGTTAATTTTATGCTTTCTTTCTTTCTGCTTACCCATTATGTCAGCATATTTCATTTATGCTAGGCTTTCTGAAATCAATCTTCATTTTAATGTATAGTCCCCTATTGACTTTTTTTTTCAGTAAACAGCTGAAGATTTAGTGTTGGCTTCTAACACACTGAATCCATTTATGATAGTTTACATAATCAGATTTTCAGTGCACTGTAAATCTGTCTTAAAATGCTTGCATTGCACCAGGAATAAACTGGTTAACTTTCTGAACTGTTTTTCATCATTTGTGTACATTTCACCATTTTAAGGAACAGTTAAGGTGCTATTTTGGTAGGGCTTTAGCACCTTCCATGTGTTATGGATTTTTTTTTTTCCCCAATGGGGAATTTCTACAAATGAATGTTGTATTTCAGAAGAAGAACTGCTTCGGTCATAAATATTCTTCTAAGCTACTAAATGTCAAACTTTCTTGCGGCAATAGGGTAATTCATCTCCTGAATATAGTGGTTGACTTTTGCAATTAAACAAAGTGATGAAATTTCACGGGGAAGAACAAGCAAAACTAGCCAAAATGTTAACATGCAGATGGGTGGTGAACCTATGAAGCAGCTCTGATGGGAAGCAGTGCTCCCAGACGCTGCCCATGGATTCTCCTCCTGTGTAGGGCATCCTGCTTTTAAGCTCTGAGGCGCATCAGGGCTAACAGGAGCAGGACAGAGACAATCCTGGGTGTACAGCACCACAACCAGGGCTCTGAAATAATTTCTTCCCCAGTGGAGGCCCAGACTTCTTCAAGCACAGCAGTTTGCTCTGCTGCATCTTTTGGTAGTGGGACACAAAAGCAATGCATAAGCCAAATGGAAGGGCCTGGCGGCTGCTGGAGAAACCACTGGAGGAAGCCTGTCCCAGTTACTCAGGGATGTGTTGCTTCATCGCCATGGGTTTTAGGAGGCTTCAGCGGAGTCATTGCTCAATATACACACGAGCCTCCTTGCCATGAAGGAACTTGAGGGTGAAGCCCCTGAGCAGCTGCCAGCCAGGCTGGAGCATAGAGTCACGGCCAGGGCTTGCTTGCATTTGCAAGGGTGGGTTTGACCAGTAGCTGATCCTTCCCTGAAGCCTCATGTTTGTTCCTCTCCAGTGTGAGGACAGCTCTACAGAAGTGCAACCCATTTCACAAGCTCAGTTGCTAAATTGATTGCATTAAATCAGATAGATTTTCTCATGAGGAAACACACTGACTTTGGTTCATGCCTTCTCATATAAAGTAGACTCAATACCAAGCACTTTGAACTTGGTGTATAACTGTGCACACTGGGGTGTTATTAAATCCTTTTAGAAGCTGAACTGGTGTGGAGAATGGAGAAACTTGCATTTGGATGTAGCTTGTGAGTGTGGACAGATGTCAAATACAAAGTGTCTGAGTTCAAGGCTGGGAGATAATAGCTTTGCAATGCCACAGCTGGCTTCGGTTGTTCCCTGTGATAACGTTACCTTACAAAATTAAGGGGAAATGAGCAAATGGTGATATGGGTTTAACTGCAGCAAGTCCAAGATAACTCAACTGCAGTTGGGTAAGTATCACTTTGTTTACCTTATACCAATGGACAGGATTTAATCAAAACAGTCAAATAAATGACTGTTTTAAAACATTTGGTCCAGGCAAAACCCTAGATGGTTGGAGATTTATTTTAGACACATAGAGTTGTCTAAACGAGGACAAAGCTGAGAAAAGGAGCGGGTGGTGTGGAAGGGACAGAACAGAGTGTTGTGGTTTAACTTCAGCTGGCAACTAAGCACCACACAGCCGCTTGCTCGCTCCCCGTCAGTGGGATGGGGGAAAGAATTGGAAGGGTAAAAGTGAGAAAACTCGTGGGTTGAGATAAAGACAGTTTAACAGGTAAAGCAATAGGTAAAGCAAAAGCTGCACATGCAAGCAAAGCAAAACAAGGAATTCATTCACTCCTTCCCATCGGCAGGCAGGTGTTCAGCCATCTCCAGGAAAGCAGGGCTCCATCACGCGTAACGGTTACTTGGGAAGACAA
>NW_008825150.1:570023-571204 GCF_000699105.1 Pygoscelis adeliae
GGCAGGCAGGTGTTCAGCCATCTCCAGGAAAGCAGGGCTCCATCACATGTAACAGTTACTTGGGAAGACAAACGCCATCACTTCAAACGTCCCCCCCTTCCTCCTTTTTCCCCCAGCTTTATATGCTGAGCATGACATCACATGGTATGGAATGTCCCTTTGGCCAGTTTGGGTCAGCTGTCCTGGCTGTGCCCCCTCCCAGCTCCCCATGCACCTCCAGCCCACCCAGTCGGCAGAGCATGGGAAGCTGAAAAGTCCTTGACTAGTGTCAGCACTACCTAGCAACAACTAAAACATCGGTGTGTTATCAACATTATTCTCACACTAAATCCAAAACACAGCACTGTACCAGCTACGAGGAAGGAAATTAACTCTATCCCTGCCGAAACCAGGACACAGAGGAAGAAGCTAGAAGGGGCCAAGTCTGAAGTGAAGGTTTGGGGAAAATAAGTCAAAGTATTCATGCCCCTGGGATACCAAATGAGAAAAAAAACAGAGCCTGGAGACTCCTCTTGCTCTGACGCAGGCAGGTAAGCTGTAAAGGGTTCAGCATGGCCTACACGGACAGCAAGCACCATGGATGGATGCTGTTCCTGCCAACTTGATACTGACTGCATGGTGATATTTATGAGACTTCAGGGAGCATTTTTTCTTTTAAAACTTAGACAATAAACACAGGTTAGAAATGGTGTTACCAACACATTATTAAAGTTATGAAGTTAAATACTCTAGAGTTTGGAAGTACTAGAAAGGAGCATGTTTATGCTCTCTGTGCATGTGCTCTCACATACAGTTTCTCATAGGACTCACACCAAGAGCCTAGACTCCACTGTGCTGGGCTTACTTCAGCATTTGACCTTGCAGACACCTGATGTCTGGGTGGACACCCTGTAATTCTGGGCTATGGCATTCTTTGCTGAGCTCAGTGGTGCTGGCAGGTAGGAAAATTGTCCAGGAAGTGGGGGGTGAAGTTCGGGGCAAAATCGATAGCCCAGCTCAAGTGCATCTACACCAATGCACGCAGCATGGGCGGCAAACAGGAGGAGCTGGAAGCCATTGTGCAGCGGGAGAGATATGACTTAGTCGCCATCACAGAAACATGGTGGGGTGACTCTCACGATTGGAGTGCTGCAATGGATGGCTATAGACTCTTCAGAAGGGACAGGAGAGGAAGGAGAGGC
>NW_008825150.1:571431-571836 GCF_000699105.1 Pygoscelis adeliae
CCCGGACATCTGCTGGAAATACAACACAGCAGAGAGGAAGCAGTCTAGGAGGATCCTGGAGGGTGTGGAAGACAACTTCCTGACACAGCTCGTAAGTGAGCCTACGACGGGAGGTGCCTCGCTCGACCTGCTGTTTACAAACAGAGAAGGACTGGTGAGAGATGTGGTGGTTGGAGGCCGTCTTGGGCTTAGCGACCATGAAATGATAGAATTCTTGATTCTCAGTGAACTAAGGAGGGGGACCAGCAAAACTGCAACCATGGACTTCTGGAGGGCAGACTTTGGCCTGTTCAGGACACTGGTTGAGAGAGTCCCTTGGGAGACAGTCCTGAAGGGCAAAGGGGTCCAGGAAGGCTGGACGATCTTCAAGAAGGAAGTCTTAAAGGCGCAGGAGCAGGCTGTCCC
>NW_008825150.1:573684-599259 GCF_000699105.1 Pygoscelis adeliae
AAAAGACATGTAGATGAGGCGCTTAGGGACATGGCTCAGTAGGCATGGTGGTGTTGGGTCAACGGTTGGACTCGATGATCTTAGAGGTCTTTTCCAACCTTAATGATTCTATGATTCTAAGTACCTGGTGAATTTATGGTGCCTTCAGGGCTGGATGGCCCCTGAACTGTTGAGTGCTAGATTGCTCTGTTAGATACAGATACAAATTCTGCCTAAACCCTTGAGTAGTTTCTTGTGCTGGTGTCCCGGACTTTGCCCCTAGAACTAAAAAAAAAAAAGCACATTGCTTAATTGAGAGCATGTGATCTTTATCAACTGGGTGGAGCAAAACATGAAGCAAAGGAGAGGGTCAGCACCCAGCAGTCCCTGCATTGCCCTCTGTTACACATGTTAAGCCATAACTTTGCCCTTATAGAACAACATCCAAATTTCTCCCTTGCGTTGGTTCAAGCTGGATGCAACTTTGATCGCTCTCTGTGGGACGTGAGTTGTGCGAAGGTGTAGCCATGCACATTGTGGTAAGGGTGCTGCCAGTAGGTGGGGTCCAAGTGGAAATTTTGATTGCTCATTCTGCACCATTTGCTGGAGTTTTTAACCATCTGCTCTCATAAGGGAATTGTATGTCATGTGAGGTGGTCTCTTGAGGACTTTTCAAAGTTTGGGGTGTAACAGCTGGAAAATACCATCTGCCTGCAGAATAATTACTTATTCCAGAAGGGAGATCAGAGGAACTGAGATCTTTTTCACTATCTGTTCATATCAGGAATGTTTCTAATCAGATATGGACCTGAGCTAGATTCCCAAATTCACGTACACCTGAACTTCACAGTAACCTAAATTAGGCAGCATGGTCAGGAACCAGATCCACAGGGCTGAATATTCAAGTTCCTTGAATCAAGAAAGAAGAGAGACGGGCTGGGATAAAAGCATGTGTGTGTGCAAGAGAGAAAGAATCATTGATGGAGATGGAAACTGTGTTGTGCAGCCCTGCATTCGTCTGTTTCCAGCTCCAGCATACATAGAAAGGCTGTTCCCAGCTTTCCAAATCAGGCAGACACAGTTAGTGTATTCATGAATCTGAATCAAGTTACTGTGTGCTGAGCGTTCCAGCTGAACATCAGCAGAGTCAGGCTCCTTCTGCAAAGTACTTTGATACGAGGGGACTGGCTGTCTTTTGGGATCTGTAATAAGCTCTGTTTACCGTGAGGCTGCTGGTTGCAATCTCATGTGCACAGATTTGTAATGGAGCTGTTGCATGAGTGATTGTGGAATTTGCATTTTTGCACATGTGGAAAGGTGGAGTGCACATCGCTATGCAAGGCTAACCTTGAAAATCAGAGCTGGAAGGAAGGAATGTGGGAAGGAATTAGAGCTTAAGAGAGAAATGTGGATTTTGATAAGGCAAGCACCATCACTCATTGCCTAATGAGCATCAAATGTATTCCTGATGATACTCCGTAAATGTAGGAGGCTCTCTGGTATGATGATCACAAAGCGATGGCACCCAGACCTTTTATCTGAAGCACCTGAAAGGACTGAGGCTGCAGCTGCACAGGATACTGAGCCACTTGGGCAGCTTGCTGCCTGGGAAGGGGAGCCCTCCAGCCATGCACTGGGACCCACAGGTTAAATGATTTTCCCCAAACACACAGGGAGGGAGTTAGTGCTGAGCCAGGGACCTGCTGCTGGCAGACTGGGTTTGGAGCTCTTTCCCACAATATGTACACTGAAACACCCCGTGTACCTATTAAAGATAGCCTGTTCTACTTAAAAAAAAGAAAGAGGAAAAAAAAGGTGTAAACTGGATGTCCTCCACGCACACTCTATTAAATTTTCTGATCAGATAACATAGTGGTCAGCAATAGACTCCCTTGCTTCTCTACGATATCCAAGACTTAAATCAGCTACTATCGGGCTATAGGTTTTAAGGCACACTGCTGAGGTAGAGTCAGGATTGGCAAACCAGCCCTCAGAGCCACTCAGTCAAAAATACATCTAACAACAAACTCATGGCACGGACTTCAAAAGAATGAGATAAAACACAGCCAGTGTGACAGTGTTTGTGCTCTTTCTGTTTCCTGAGCCTTCAGGGTTCAGGTTTTCTCCTTAGCCAGGAGATTCTGAAATTTAACATTTAAAATGAAAGTGGAAGTGCTCCTGTAATTTCTTGACACTTTTAAATGCATGTATAAATGTGATTTCTTAATTAACTATGAAGCTGAGTGGTTTGTTGAAGATGTCTCAGTAGAAAGTTTTTGAAGTCATATTTATAAACAAATTGCAAATCTCTTCAAATCCATAATTACCTATCACAACTGATGAGCACTGCAAATATCTTCCAAGATATTGTTAACCCCTTATAGCTGTTTGAACTGTGAGTTGTTATATCATTGTAGCTGTACGGGGAACTTTAATATGAAGTTTATATTCACCATTTGACTCTGCAAACTGAGATTTAAGAGAAAGAACAAATGTTGTGAAACTGTGATAAAATCTGTAGAACTGGCAAAAGCATACTTGCACAGGTAGCGGAGAGCCAAATGTGAGGCACCCTGTACACTCCTATGGGTTGTTCTTTAACATGAACACCAAGCTGAAAACGCTGGTTAACTGCCTCAAATGCCAGCTGTGCCCACGCATTTGTCTCTTAGCACTTCCCTTCCTACCTCTGAGATCTCCAAAATATGCTGAATGAGCTGTGGGCATCACCCCTTCTAGCGCTGGCAAGGAACTTGGGAAGCGGAGAGACAGCTGCATCGTACCCAGCTCCTCCATACATAGGTTGTGCCTGGGGCAGCGTGGTGCAAGCCCTATGCATCCCCTACCACCCACCTCCAGAAGGCCCAGTTACGCCGTTATCAGAGCTGTGACACCATTTCTTTAATTTTTTAAATTACTATTATTATAAAGGGCAAAAATGTTGTCCCAACTACTCTTGGATTTTTGACTGACATGAAGACTGTGAGAAGGGTGGGTGCAGCTGTTCCTGGTGTCCTGCCCCGGTGCCCCTGGGGCATCTTCCATCTTCTTTCAGGATGGATATTTGGAAGATACCTATCTCTCAGTTTCATCTAATCTGGATAACGTCACACCTCTGACACCATAGCCACCCACAGATATTCTGAGCAATTGGCTAGACTTGTGTCCTGATACATGTGCTGTGCCTGTCGCAGGAGAGTTTGCTTATACCCTTAACTAGAAGTGAGTGAAAATCTGGGTGGTTGTCCAGCAGCAACAGTGGGAAATATGGAGAAGGGGTATGGTGTGGGCCGATCCCTACCCTTGAGTCTCGTACAGCCCCAGGCAGAGCTGAGACCTGAGCATCTGTCCTGCAGGAACATTGTTTCAGGAGCTTTTACGTAGCTCACACTGGTCGCACGTTCTTGTGCAATATGGGACACTCCAACCTATCCCTTTGAAGACCATTGAAAATAGACCCTGAAATGTATTGCTGTGTATTTAAGAAGCCTGACACAAAAGCTTCAAGAATGAACTTACAGAAACAAATTGCACCTCATAACAAGGATATTTCCTACAGATATATTCCTTGATTAATGCTATTTGGACATGTGGTAATAAAGTGAAAATGTCAGCATAGCCTCCTTCTACAACCTCACTCTTAAGACTTTTGATAGTAAAATAATGTAACATTTCAAGAGAATCCTGCTGCATCCCCCAGCTAATCCTTGGCCTTGAGTGTGCTGCAAAGCACATTATAGTGTGTCCAAATAATGGGAATTACTGCTGGCAGTAAAAGGAGGAGCTCAGCGTCAAGGACAACATCCAGTTTTATCATGCTCCCATGTAGCCCATTGAAGATCACAAAAAGAGACTATTCCAACCAGAAATTTTTGTGCATCTCTAGTGTTTAATATAATAATCTCAAAAATGATCCTGAAGGCTCATGGATGGTGAAGATCTTTGCATACAGCAAATATTTTAATAGCTCATTTTCCAAATTTATTCCTGGCAGACAATACTTACATTTTTTTCCTAAGTTTGTTTTGAACCCTGGCTGTATTTATTTTGGGATGAGGAGAACTGCATGATGCTGTTTCTCCATTCCTGAGACTACAGTCTGATGAAGCTGATGAAACACTTTATCGTTAACAGTAGAGGCACTCTTTGTTCATCCTTTAGTTCATCTCCTGTGCTAGGCTGAGCAGTATAGTCTTTGCCTTAAGCCTTCCAGGTAGCAACCAACATGTGAAGTTCCTGATTTCTCAAGCTGAGCCCCCAGCCTTCCCCAGCTCCTGCTGTAGGAGGCACGTGGTGGCACCCACAGCACCGCACAACTCAGAAAGTGCACAATGGCAGGAGGAGGAAAAGCAAGGTCTTTGCAGTGCCGGAGCATAAGGCATTTCTTCCATGAGGCATATGTGGGTTTTGGTTCGGGAAAATTTGCAGGACCTGGCTTTCTATTCCCTGGACTTTTTACTTGTAAACCAAAAAGTCATACTCAGAATTGCTTGGAGAAAAGGAGCTGAAGTCTTAATTTTAGAGTGGAAAATGCATTTCCAGATAGAGTTTGCACATTTGTGCCTAAAGCCATGGTGGGTATTAATGCACCCAAAGTGGCGGCACAAGCTTGTTTTGCAGAGACGACAAAGCAAGGCTGAAGCAAGCCCCCGCTGAGGGTAACAGCACAACTCCCACGGGCCTTGAAAGAATTGGGATTTTCTTTAGGAATGGAGGCGGGTGAAGTTCTCAGTCATGTTTCTAGTGCAGCACAGCTCCCGCTGGGCTAATCCCAGAGCCAGTGCCACATCTCTTGCAAAGGCAGCTCTGTCTGAGGGAAAACTCCTACCGCTGCCTGCCTCCTCCGTTTTCCCTCCCCTGGGGATGGATTCAGGGATGCTGCCCAAAGCGGGACCCCAGATGTGGATGGAGAGGAAGGCGACAGAGAGCAACTCGCAGCATTTCTGCCTTTCCTACCTGCAAAGCTGGGATGTCTCAGCTCACCTCACCCCTCCAGGCATGTGTGTGAGCAAGGGGGAGTCTCAGTGATCACCCCCATGTCCAGCTGACAAGGCAGGCTTCCCCCTGTCCCCCAGGCTGTTGGGAGGCAGGGGAGGGAGCAGGATCCCAGGCAATGCCACAGGGCAAATGAGGGAGGAGCATTTATGTAGGTCATGGAGGTTCATAATTAATTGCTGGAGGACAGGACAGTATGTGTGGAGGGGGAAGGGCACAAAGAAATTAATTTGAATAACTGGGCTTTGAAGAGGCACTGGATGTGCCATGTTATCAGGCAATTGGCAAGGGCAAGAGTGAGCCTGTGGCTTTGCTTTCACCAGCAATAGTGAGCAAAGCAGCAGCGTGGCCACTGCTACGTCCTCTCCATCAGTCTTTGCTGCTCCTGCATCTTCTCCTTGTACTAGAGCCCCTGCTCTGTTTGCAGTGAGTCAGATGAGACGACTAGACTCCTGGGGAGATAACTCAGCAAAAGTTTTTTTCAAAAAAAGCAGGGGGCATTTTTCAGCCAGATCAACCATCTGAGCAGGTTTGCTTTAAAGCTGTGCTAGGAGAGCGCAAGTGATGGCACAGGGGCAGGATGAAGGAGGGGAGGGCAAGGAGCTCAGCTGAGCCTGCAGTGCACCCAGAGGAAACCCTGGGGTGCCGCAGCCACAGAGCGAAAGCCAGTTCCTTCGGGAAGCTAATGCTTCTCTCAAGCACATGGGAACGAAGTTTAAAGCTGACCTTCAGACAAAACCTTTATTTTCTCAAATTTTGAATAACGATTCTTGAACTTTTGAGATCAGCAATGCTGTGGTTTGTATGCCTTCCACCCATAGCTTTCCATAGGTTTTTCATCCTTTAGTTACATGACAGTTCTTGCAAGGAGAGAATATCTGCAAAGCTGAGTAAGGAACGAGAAGATTCACAATAAAACAACCACGAGTGGATGGAAGGCAGTGAATTCACTGCCAGTGAATGAAATGCAGGGGGGACAGGTTAGCAAACAGAAACAGGATGATGCGCTGCAGGGCAGATCTTGCCCTGAGGATGGTGGGGCCCATCCCCACCACGATTTTATTGCTGTTGGCAAAATTATTCCAAGCCCTATTTCACCCTCGTGTGCGGTGCGGCCAGTGGTGTGCTGGCTCAGCATGCTGCAGCAGGAAACACTCAGCGGCGCACCAGCCCCATGGGGATTTCCCCCGCTATCCCCAGGCTTGGCTTGTTAGCGTTATCTGGAAGCTCAGGACTAAGGGTACAGCTCTGTCTCCCTATTTCCTTCTCCTTGCTTGAGTGTCCTCTGCCTATTGCACATGCGGATCTCAGCCTATGCCCCAGATTTGGCATTTACATCTTGGTAATTCCCTGCAAATTTCCCTGATGGGGATGCAATGTCGACTGACTATGCACTTTGATACTCAAGATAAAAGTTTCCATTGTCTGCTGATTTTTTTCAGACCTATAAGATTTTAAATGTTCCTTCTGTCCATAGGGAGTGCTGGCCCACTGCTTTAAATGGGCTCTGTGCCTGCATCCTAGGCCTGGTGCTGGCCTGCAGCCATTGGAAACAGAAATGCTGTAAAGGGGGGGCCACAACCAGACAGCTGAACTCAATGCATCAATGCAAGGGTGCACAAACATACACCAAAGGATGTGCATGGAGCTGAGTTTGGGGAGATGCCCCCTCCCTTCCTGTCTCAAGGCTCCTCAGCACCTGTGTGCTGCACTGAGGATGCGGGAGACGGCTTGGGGAGCAGAGGGGATGGGCAGGGAGAAGCCCCAGGATGGGGGAGGAAGGACACAAGGCAAGGACTGGGGCTGGGGCAAGGGCCAGGAAGGGAGAGCGTGGCTTGGGGGATGACGGGAGAAGAAGGGGCCAAGGGCCAAAGGAAGAAGTGGAAGGTCCCAGAAGCCTAGGGAGGGAGACTGGAGGCTGCAGTGTCGGTGTAGGATGAGTAAGAAAGTTTGGTGGGTTGGTGGCAGTTTGTGGGGTGTGAATCCTGGAAGGGGCTCCTTGTGCCCCGCTGTGTTAAACAATGAGGTCTGTCACATAATCACCCAGGCCAAGAAGAAAACTTCCCGGCCTCAAGTCCAGCTACAGTGTGGTTTCAATGCATCATGCTGCTTTTTCTTCACTGGGAGTTGCCACCTCGAACATTGCAAGGCCCATTGGCATCCGCACATGCTCTGCAAACAGAAAACCGTCTGGTCTGTGCCCAAGCCCTGAGTTATTTGTGGGCAGAGGGCAGAGGGCGGGAAGAGACTCTGCCAGAGGTTGGGTTGGTGTGATGGCAGCCATCAGCCCTGCATCATAAGGTTGTGGGATGCCTGTCCCAGGTGGAGGCTGAGGACACAACGAGGGCAGTGGTGGGGCTACCGCCGCGGTAGGGAATGAGCTCCAGGCACAAGGATGGTGCAGCATGGGGCTGACCTCTGCCGTCACCTCCTGGCACCAATCCCTCGTCCTTCGGCTGATTTCTGGACCCGATCTGGTGTTTTGTGTGTCTTGCAGGAACTGGCAGGCTTTGAAACTGCAGGTTCCTCACTTGGATCGGTGATGAGATGATGAGGATGACAACTGTGCGGGAGGGAGGGATTTAACACACCCTCCCAGTAGCTCCCAGTGCTGCATTAATCACAAAGGTCACATCTATTAACAGACAGAGCTGTAGTGTGTGGCAAGCTGGTCACGTGTTACCAGCTTCTTGTTTCCACCCAGTAATTTGTGCTAAAAGGGAAGTAATTTCTCTGGGACCCGGACGTCTCAAGACAGGGGAGAATGCTGCTTCCATCCACTGGTTAACAGAAATGGGGAGTTGAGGGGTAAAACTATGGAAAAACTTTGTCTATATAAACTATTTACTTAAATTCCCCAAGGAGACATGAGGACAAGAAGTGAAGCAAGAAGCACTCAGAGAAATGCTTCCTCTGCTGCCTTTGCATTTACAAGGAGAGAGTGCTGGCAGACCCTGCCCCATGTGAGCTTTCTAACCATACCTCCTCAAATGACATGTTGGGCATCTGCACGCAAGCCAGAATTGCCTGAGTAGTGGAAATGAAAGAGAAAACCCAATTCCTGCTATAGAGCACATCCATGGGGCAAAGGCTTGGGTTGCTGCTTGAGTAAGAGTTGGCAGCGGCCAGCACAGCTGTGGGAAGAGGTTATCTCCCTGGTGCTGGTACAACTGTTGAGCTTGAGATCAGAGAACTGAGCTGAGTGGAAAATAACTTTTTTTTTCTTTTTTTTTCCCTTTCAACTTAGTGAGTTTTCAGCCAGATCAGTTCCCCAGGCCAGTTCATGGTGCAGCTGCATGTCGGCTTGTGATGGCATGACATGAAGACAGCACAAAAATAGACTGAAGGCACAGATGGGAGAGACTCCTTTCAAAGGAAAGTGTTCACCCGACTACAGCCTGAATGAGCTCTGAAGCTCCTCCTTCCTAACTGTTAACAAAAGCTCCGTTAGGCAAAGTCCTCAGTGATCGTGAGGCGTTGCCCTGGGGTAGGTCTGTTCTTCTTCCAAACATCTGTCTTCACACGCCAGCTTGCCCTCCCCACTGAACATGTGCAAGAGGAGCAGATGTGATAAGGAAGACAAACAGGAGGATGTATACTGAAAAGCTGTGTGAGACCGACCGCTGCAACCTCCTGCCGCCAAAATGCATCCTTGAATAGCGGGGATCAAGGTGTGGTCCATGTGGAGATGCGCAGCTTTGCAAAGTGGGTATCTGAGCACGATGCAGGGGAGCAAACGTGATACGAAGGTACCCACAGAGATGTCAAATTGCAGTGTCAGAGTGTCCTGGTTTTGGCAGGGATAGAGTTAATTTCCTTCTTAGTAGCTGGTACAGTGCTGTGTTTTGGATTTAGTGTGAGAATAATGTTGATAACACACCGATGTTTTAGTTGTTGCTGAGCAGTGCTTACACTAGTCAAGGACTTTTCAGCTTCCCGTGCTCTACCGACTGAGAAGGCTGGAGGTGCACAAGCAGCTGGGAGGGGGCACAGCCAGGACAGCTGACCCAAACTGGCCAAAGGGACATTCCATACCATGTGACGTCATGCTCAGTACATAAACTGGGGAAAGCTGGCCGGGGGGGGCCGCTGCTCGGGGACTGGCTGGGCATCGGGCCGCCGGGGGGGGGCAACTGGGGGCCGCTGCTCGGGGACTGGCTGGGCATCGGTCAGCAGGTGGTGAGCAATTGTACTGTGCATCACTTGCTTTGCGTATTATTATTATTATTATTGTTGTTGTTGTTGTTGTTGTTATTATAATATTTCAATTATTAAACTGTTTTTATCTCGACCCACAAGTTTTCTCCCTTTTGCTCTTCCAATTCTCTCCTGCATCCCACCGGGGACGTAGGGGGGAAGTGAGTGAACAGCTGTGTGGTGCTCAGTTGCCAACTGAGGTTAAACCACGACACAGAGCCAAATTACTGCAAACTAGTTTTTCTTTCTTTTTATCTTAATAATGAAAAGAAGAAACAACCCGAGTTGCTGAGGGCTAGTGGCATCAGGCTGAATACCAGGGCCAGGTGGGCTGAACGGGGCAGATGTCTGTAAAGTTCTTCATGAGGATGCTGTGCATCCATCTGTGTGTGCTGTCCTAGGTATACTGGAAGAAAACTGAGAAATCCTAATAAATTGTGTAAGAAATGACATTACTACATTACTCTTCCTTGGGTCTGAGAGGCTGATTTCCTCCCAAGCAATAAGTTTTACAGGAATCTTTTTGAGCCCTAAGCTGAAGGACATTTTTCAGCATGCCACTTCCTTTGTGCATTTCCCAGTGCACAGCTGACGTGAACAGACATTGCACGTCACAGCCTGGAATGATTTCCAGCCTTGGTGCAGGTCAGCGGCTATGCCATGTCTGCAGAGCAATTTGGTGCACTTCTAGTTTAACCCAGTAAATCAGATCAGCTTCTTAAAATGATTTTGTTTCCGGCACTCCAAGAAAAGCAGTCTACTTCAGTTGAAAGAATAAAAGACTCTTCTCTCAAAATACTGACCATAATGTGAGCATTTATTGAGAAACTGCATGTGGGAGTTGTAAACCAAACAAACCAAGATCAGTCCTAAAGAAAAACGCAACTACAGAACAGGAAAGGCTAATTCCAAAGTCATTACCCAAAATGATTGTTGTCTGTATAAGAGAGAATCGTGATATTTAGGAATGTCCACTGGAATGTGAAGCATTCTTCAGTTCTGGGAAGAAACATATGTATTTTGCTGATTGATGCAATAATCAGTGCTTTGAGTAACTAATGAATAGTGGTTCCTTCCATTTAAAAGGAACACTTGGAGGCCATATTTCTTAAACCCACATATCCTTAAGGAAAATTGAAACTATTGGCCTTTTGGGGGCTTTGCACCTTGCCTTGGGGCCACAACTCCGTAACTTCTCACTACTGGATTATATCACATCTGGAGTGAAGTAGAGGCAACGCTGCTTATTTCAAAGTGCCTATTAAAAAGACTGAAAAAATAACTCTGCTGTTGGCAATACCTACCGAGTAGTTATTATTTAGGATCATGCAGACTCTGCAAAGGAATATCTTTGAATTCCAAATTTACTTGGATCCGATCAGGACTGAAACCATTCAGATCTGGCAGGTAGATAACAAACACAGATAAATTGCAAATTCTGCCTGTACAGACTCACCTGTGCTGTGCCTCCCGATATCTGGGAGATATTCTTTGACCCTGAAACTCCTCCCTTGCCTGCTTGCCTTTATGTCTCTAGGGCTTGATCTGCTGGAGTCAGTGGATACTTTGCTCCTGATTACAGCGGGGCATGCCTGGGCTCAGCCTGAGCATCGATGGAGTTGAAACTGCACCTTTTCTTTTGCCTCCTTATCTACACCTTTGGACTGCAGTTTAACTGTGCCAGTTTCACCCAAACCCCTGACCTCACTTCCTGCTTCACTGCATCCACCTTTGCTCCCTTTGGGATCCCCCTCTTTTCTTGAGTCCTATCTCATCTATTCTTGCTCCTGGTAAGAACAGCTGTGCTGGTTTAGACCACTTAACCTGTCCATCTGCTCTGCATCCAACAGTGGCCATAAGCAGACTCCTCAGAAAAATTAAGAACAGAACTAGCATATCGATCATTTCTCCCCTAATACTATCGCAGCTTCCAGCTATTTTCAGCTGAAAGGATTTCCTAAACCTGCTGTGGTTTGTCTGTGGCATGGACCCCTCCAAGTACTTGGGAGAGCAGGTAAGCTCCTTGCCATCACAGCGTGCTTTGGGAAGGACATCCCTGGCAGGTCCACTGCCTGCTGCATGACAAACTTCTTCCTTTTTTTTGCTTTGAACTTGGCTCCTACCAGCTTTGTTAGCTGGCCCCTCATTCTCGTCCTGGAGACACAATCAACACTTGATCCCTATCCATTCTCTCTGTGTTATTAATGATTTCATAGCTTTCTGTGTACAGTGTCTCCCATCTCATCTCTTTTCCAGCTTGAGACACCCCACCATCCTGCACTGTTCCTTGTACAGAAATTGGGTCGCACCTTTGCTTGTCCTGAACCTTACTCTTCTCTGAACCTTTTCCAGCTCTTATCTATCCTTTTTGAGGGGCCAGAACTGCACAGAATATTCAAGGTGGGTGCAAGATGGATTTATACAGCAGCACAGTCATGTTGGCTATTTTGTTGGCTTTTCCTTTCCTAGTAATCCCTAACATTTATTTGTTCTTTGACTGTTACTGAGCAGTGATTTGATATTACCAAGAAAGTGTCTACAGTAGCTCTACCAAGACCTCCCTCCTGAGTAGCAGCAGTGAGCACAGAGACCATGTTTTATATGTGAAGCTGGAGCTGCTTCTCCCTAAATGCTTTCATTGTTTTACATCTGCCTAGACTGAATTTCATTTGCCATTATATGGGCTGGTCACTTTATCTCACAAAGTCCTTCCCGAGTTCTTCACCATCTGCCCTCATATTCGCTACCAGTAACTCTGTGTTACCATTAAAGCTTGACACCTCCCTGCTCACCTCCTCTTGCAGCTCTCTGCTCTGGCTTTCCTCTGCTGCTAATCTCTCTGCCCTTTCCTTGCTTTCCCCACTCCAAGGACTCACAGTATCCTTCAGATTTGTTCACTTGGACCCATCATCCTTCACATGTGTCATCTGCAGCCTACACCATCCAGAAAAGCCATACTCTTTCTTCGTAGTTCCTGACACTACCAGTGCTCTACTTTGCCAAATGGTTGTAATTGTGGCAAACGGAATTGTACCAAACCTTTGGTGTCTGGAGGGAGGCTGCCCCTGCTGCAGAGCCTGTTGTGAGAGACACTGGAGGGAGAAGGGACAGGACAGGATGCTCCTGCCAGGCAACTAAAGTAACATTTAGGAATTTTAAAAATTACTCATGATGTCATTTTTATTTTTTGAAGGCTTTAGAAAATAAAGTTGTGGGTTTTGTTAACAGGAAAAAGAGGATTTATTATCCTTTTTTGACCCTAGTGGTTAGCCAAAGTTTGGATTGTTTCAGATAATTCTTCAGTGTCAGGATTGTTTCAAAACCTAGCTGTTTATTTACAAAGAACAGGCACTGCCTTCTTTGCTTAACATGAGGAAACACTTTGCTCACAGCTCCAAGCTCTTTTCCAGCCAGTGGTTCATGCAGTTTGTACTACCAGGCAATGCCCGGCAATGCATTTTGCCGGCATAGCTCATCTCCCTCAGAAGACTTGCGTCATGTGCCTGTGTGTTGGATGGTGGCTCCTATTGTTCCGGATAGTTGATTCCATAAAAGATGTTAATTGTTCCCTTTTGCTTAACAGGAATAAATAGGGCTGCAATACCTTCCATTTCCAACAAGCTTTAACACGATCCGTGATGGAAGGAACTTCATAAGGAGCCAGTGGTCTTCCAGTGGTGTTGATTTTTCAGGAAGGAGCAAAGTCAGTCTGAAAACTCTACTTTTCTTCACTTTCTTTCACCAGGAAAGCACAGTTGATCATGTAGTGTCTTCATCCTGTAGACATCCCAACTCTGTGGAGGCCCTGGCAAAGTCAAACCTTTCAAGTAGCAATAATATGGAATTCCACCAATGGAAGCAATTTTAACTAGGCTCAAGGCTTTTAGAGATTAACCTGCTGGTTAGGTTTCCCAGTGGAAAAGTAGAAAGTAGTTCATTGTACTTTTTCTTGTTTTCAAGGCTTTGTAAGTGGGCTGTCTCTAATGAGACAAGGAGTTAATTTGGAAACTATGGTTGGCTTCAATGACATTCAGAAGTTGCCACATCCTTTTTGCACGACATACAAAACTTTCAATAGGTCCGTGCGATTCCAAAAATGCATGTGACAACCACTAATTCCAGCTCCTGGCTCCAGAGCTTTGCTTCTCCTCCATGTGGGAACATCTCATGGTCTTTTCTAGTGATTTTTTTCATGGGGACGGTGTGGTTTTTCCTCCCTCCCTTTAGACTGGTCCATACGACAGACCCGAACACATCTCTGAGCACCTGAGGTAAGTGACACAGGTCTGAGCGGACCTGCCGTAGCCTGCTCACATTTTTTATTATGTTGCCCAACATCATTGCTCATAACCACATTCAAACGCAGCCATGCCTTACAGACCAGCCAGGCACTATCACCGTAATTCTCCACTTGCAATTCTCTCATCTCTGCATGGTGTAACACAATTCCTTGCACTGATGGTACTCTGCACAGCAGGAGGGGCAGCATTGCTCCTGCAATCCACGGATGTTTTGTTCAGTGGTTGGGCTTCTTCTTGGTTATGTGCTAGCAAGACATGCTCTCTGCTCTGCTTCAGAGGGGACAGCACAGAGGCCTTGCTAACTGCCACCTTCTGCTGCCTATTCTCCACTACAGAGGACACAAATGCTTTTTCTCAAGAGACAATGCTGCTTTTTGTGTTACTAATGGGATCAGAAGAGAATGGGACCTGTTGCCTATAGAAAATGCACTCTTTTTGCAGAAGCTGTTTATGGCTGCCGGCCTCGTTGCCTCGCATGGCAGGAAAAGCCTGATACTTGCTAGATCGCTCCTGTCTGAGGAGCGCTGGCAGTGTGATCCAGGTCTGTACCCATGGAATTATTCTTCCCTAGCACAGCCCTGATGTTTTTAACAGCTGAACACCGAACTTAGCTATTTCTGCACAAGGCAGAAGCGGGTAGGGATGGGACCTTGGACCGACAGCATTTTTTGAGAATACACCGGCCAGCTCTACAGCCAGGGAGGAAAAGAGGCTGTGTTGTTGCCTCCTGCTGTTAAATTGCCACTGCCAAGAGAAGAAGAGTGTCAATGCAAATGAGACACCCTGCTCTAGGAACAAATGACTGATTTTATCCAGGCCCATGTGAGATGGCTCTGCAACAGAAAGAGGGACAAGGGCTGGTGTTGCAATGACTTCCACTAGCAACCATCAGCAGTTACTGCTGTGCCACCTTTTCTGTAGTAATCTCAGGCTTTCTATCATTTACTAACTAGTAAAAAATCTTTTATTTGGCTGAAATTTGGCACATGAAATAGGAATTTATTAGGAATATCATTGCACCTTTTTTCACCTAAAGAAGTCTGATGGTTTTCTGTTCTTGTTTTAGGGATTCCTGTTCTCATTTTGGGGATTCTTTCTGGCTATTGCAAATGTAAGGGCAATTCAGATCATATTGACATTTTCCGACGTTTCCCCACCTCTAAGAGCATTATTAATGGACTTAGAGAGCTTCTCACTTGTTAGTCTCTATGTATCATACAAGAAAGAGATCCCTATTATATGTAGTTCAGTTTCTGTTTTCATTTCTTGCTGACTTATCTCCTCTTGAGTACGGGCTTGCAACCGCTGCTATTGCAAGCATATTACCCATAACCTACATCTGCATTTGCACAACAAACTGGAATGAAAGCAGTGGATTGAACATGTGTTTCTGGATAAAAGTGGACTTAATTCTATATTGCCTTTTACTTGGGTGGAACAAGCACAATGACACCATACTGTTGTATCATGCCATGTCACTGTATGTCATGTAAGCAGCTCTGCAAAATGCAAAGAAGTAGAAAAGAGCGCCTGGTGGCATCTTACAGCTCCAGAGCCCTGTGACTCTTTGTGGTCCAAGATTCATTCAGGTCCATCTCAGACCTGAGTGGTATTATCTTTTCTTTAAAATTTTGTAATAATGAAGAGATACTACACTAAAAAGAAAAAAAAAACCAACATTGAAGCTGACTTGAACTGGTACAGGCCAATGAATTATGATAAAATCATTCTTTATATTGGATAATTCTCAGGATCCTTGCTGCAAATATGAAAATGCAGCATGGCTTGTTATGTGTTAAGTTTGTATTCCCAAGTAGTTTGTTAGAAACTAGTGATCTTGCCTCTCAGATGCAATTAATAGAAATTTCCTATAGCATATGTGATGTAAGTAATTGCATTTCCCCAAACAATAAAGTAATAATGCTTTATACATTTATTATTCATTCCATTGCTGGTTAGTTTGTCCTTAATCCAATAATAAACCTTCAGTTGTTCAACTCTGAAAAAATCTTTTTAGTGTCAAAAAGCTGACAAAATTCATAGTGTTTATGAGTGGGAAAGTAGCTCTGTGTTGGTAGATTCAGACTTCACTAATGATTAGCTCTTGGTACACAATAACTTAGAGCTTGTCCAAACAGCAGTTTTTGCAAAATTTGGCTTTGCATTTGCAATGCTCTAAGTAATTTGCACCACTAAATCCATAAATAGCCACTGTTAGGACAAAAAGTAAAAAAAAAAAAAAAAAAAAAAAAAAAACCCAACCACACAACAGGGCAAAACCTGACAATTTAACCAGACAAATCTTCTGATGCAGTTTGAGCAGCAGCTCAACCTGAAGTGGAGGCCAGGAGCCCACAGTGGAGGGTCGAAAGGGCGAAGGACTGCATCAACCACTGCAGTTAAACAAAATGCTTGTTAATCTTTGCCTTTAGCATGCAGCAAGCGTGAGGGAATGAGCTCTCATCTGGAAAAGTGTTTGGAGAGAAGTAGCAAACATGCTATAAATTAACACCCTTGCTGACTTAATGGAAACCTTCCTGTCTTAACAACCTGCTAGACAGGGGTGTGATTGATCCCACTACCCGGCAGTGCTCCCTACCACAGAGAAAATCTGTGTACGCTGTGACGGACGGTGGAAATGAGTGCAGTGAGAGCAGCTGTCCCAGCCAAAGACCTGGCTGCATCCACAGCATTCCCCACAGCACTGGGATCACTGGGTGCTACGCCTCTGTGTGTGCTGAGCCATGGGAAATCTGCCGCCAGCAAGGGCACAGCTAAGATTTATTAAAAGGAGTTGTGATTTAAACAAATTGTAAACAGCCTGGGCATCCTGTGGTTCAGCTGGACTCAGCCTGCTCTTTGCCTCTGAAGCTTCTTATTACCAGGAACCTGACTACAAAGATGTAGCTCCTTTCATGCGATGTCCTGCCAGGCTGGGTCACAAGTGAGCTACTGAGAGCATGGGTCTACTCCTGTATCTACCACTGGGTCCTCCTCTGCATCTCTGTGGGAGACATCAGTCCCTCTTCCTTATTATAAGGACTTCTATGCAGCAAATTGCTAAACCATCCAGCATCTCAGCTATCTGGGAGACGACTATAAAGGCAATTGCTCTATCAGCTCTTTCTCATGTGTCTTCTGTGGATGTGCACACATAATCCCACTGAGGGCTCTGGGCTAGCAGATTGTTTTGTTATAACCAATGACAAGTTTGCTAAAAATGAGTGTCTTGCTGTTGTCATTTTATATATATTTTTGAGGGATGTTGTCTGAGAGGTTGGCGGTGGGGAGTTGGGGGACGCCATGCAGTGGGATCAAATGAGGAGGCACCAGGAGGCTTTGGGTCTCCTTTAATACTGGTCTGAATCTGCCCTGGTTAATCCTGACAAAAAGTTGTTTCCAGCAGCTTGGCTTGCAGGAATGAACTGGGAGGATCGGTCCAAGGCTAGCCTTTGCTGTCAGGAAAAGATATTTTATATACAAGCCTTCTGCTGGTGCAAACAGTGGAGGAAGTGTTTTTCCTTCAGATGGGGCTGAACAAGGTGAGAAGGAGCAGGGAGAGGTGGCAGTGCTCACCTTGCTGATGTGCCCTACAGTAGGTTGAGACCAGGACCTCATCTTTGCATCAGATTTTATACTGGAAACAGCTATTGCATGGTTGCTCTTCAGTGAGGAAACAAGACCCTTTTCAATAGCAAAGCCTAGGGAGCAGTTTCGAGTGTCCACAGGGCTGGGTACTCCTGGTGCTGCTTCTGGTGGATGCAAAGGGCACACTGGGTTGTGGAGGCACAAATAAACTTGCATGTAGGTAGTTGGCCTTTTGGGGGCTGCTTTAAAACATTTTGACAAAAAGTCCTTTCCTCTCTGTACCTCTTAAACAGCAGATTTCAGCATGCACAGCTTCTGGGCTCAGACTTTGTACATTTAGAGCAAGTGAATTTTCTGCTGTGGTTTTGCAGTCATTCTGGGTTGACAATTTCTGCTGCCGCCAGCATTGCTCCCTGGCCACTCCCCCATGCAGTGCAGATGGCAGGGGAGCCTGGGGGGAGGCAGCCCAAGGGGCAGCAGCCCCATTTCCCTGTGACTAACTGTGCAGGGTGCGGGACAGCCCTGGGACGGAGTGGCAGTAGGGATTCCCACAAAGGAGGGTGTTTCATGGAGGTCTGGTGGGATAGAAGAGAGAAATGAGAGGGACCAGCAGGCAGGTACGTTGGGTTTGGTGGTGCTTTGCTATGTTAGAGGTATTTCTGGTAGAAAGGTGTTATATCAGTGGAGAATGCATAGCAGAAGGTCCAGCCATGGACCTATCTCTCTAACCTTGTCTCAGTGTCCCTGGGGCAAATGGCCATGCCAGCCTGCCAGCAAGAACTTCCCATACACAAGAGAGGCTGCAAATGAAGGAGCAGGGCGCTCGAGGCAAGTGAGATTTTGGTAAATGTGTGAAAAGGAAGATGCTGCCACAGCGTTTCCTCTCTTGAGCAAGAGTCAGCTCAGCTCTCCGTGCAGCTGAACTCTGTGCAGATCCTGGAGCCAATATCAAGCATCAAGCAAAGGTGCTGGCAGTGGGAGAGGCAAGGCGGGAGCAGAGGCAGGCGCTTGCGGCAAGCAGCAGTGGCAGGAGCTGCCTTCCACCAACCTTACCTCCCTGGCCGGTTTTCCTTTTTTTCCCCCTTTAAGAAAAATTCTGTTTGTTTGTCATTGTGTTCATATTTGGGAGTAGGGAAAATTTGTTCACTGAGCACCAGTTTAGTGTAATTTTCCTGTGGTTTTAGGTGAGGGCTTGGACCAGGGCTATTTATAACGACAGTGTTAAATCTGAGGTCAGGCCTTGTTGCTGGCTGTGATGGCTGCCAGAAGGTTTGCCCTGTAATCCTGCTTCTGCTTTTGCATCTCTTTCATCCGCACAATTCAGGATGAAATATTCCTGTTCTGTTCATGGCTTGGTTTTATACTTTTGTTAAACAAGAAAAATAAAGGTGCTGTTGTAATAGTGCTTGTTTATTCTTCATCAGACATGACCTTACACATGTAGAAAGTACTTTATACCCTCCTTAAAAAAAAGAGCAAAAGCAAGTTGGAGCCATACCAACCTAGAGGCAAAAGTTACCAGGAAGATAAAATGTCATCCAAACACAGCAGCTACTGAGCCACAGGACAGGGCCAGAAGCAGCCCTACAGCAGCGGCAGCCTGCCAAGAAATCAGGTGCTGCTGTGGCTGCTGCCATCAAGTTGGGTTTTTTTTAACTGTGTCACTTGAAACATGGCCGTAAGCATAATCCGAAGAGAAAGGCAGGGCAGAGGAGGGCAGCAGGCAGCCCTCCCACCATGCTGTCTCCTCTCAGCTCCACCTCCGCCTGCCCTCTCCTGGCTGCCTGCATTGACACATAGCTGTATTTAAACACCTTTCTCTCCTCCTGTCTTCTGCTAGTGCTTTTTCACGGAAACCTCTGCCTTTTTGCTGGTGAACAGGGAGAGGGCGACCACTTCTCATGGTGTTGTCCATTGCCAGGGATGGAGGCTCTGCAGACCTCTAACAACATCTTAATTATCCAAACCCAAATATCTTTCATGCCTTTCTCTACTGAAATGAATAATACCTCACGCATCGGATGTCAATGCTAGAGGCACGAGAATTTGGCATTTGCAGATGCACAGGAGGAAGTGCGATGAAAGGAACCATTTCCTCAGTAACTGTATCTAGTGAGGACTGTGTTTATGTTAAGCCTGGCTATCATGTTTCAGCCTGGTGCAGTGTGTCACCCATGCACGACTGTTTATTTTTCAATGGATTGTACCTCGGGGGACTTTCCTGATTTCTGGCTGCTGCTTGGCTCACAAAACTGCCCAGGTCCTGACAAGGCCTTGCTTCTCTGGTGGGTTTCCTCTGCATTGCTGCCCAGCAAGGGTGCCCGTGAAGTTGTTTTGATCAAGGGGTGCAACGACTGCTGCAAGATGGGGAAAAAACGGCAATGCCTCCAAATATCTGTTTGCTTTTTAAGCTTCTGCCTGTTGTTTTGGCAGGTAGCTAGTGTATGCTGGGAGCTTTCAAATCCTTCCCCTGCTCAACACAGCATTCTCTCACCCGTCTGCACCAGGCTGGCACTGCCTGGCATTTCCGCCAACGCGAACCCCTGTGTTGGCGGAACCCCCATAATTATGTTAATTTTCAGGCACCACTTCTAGCATTACTTGGCCTAGTCCTTAATTGTATGAACAGTGGGACAGCAGTGATACTAGGCAGTGTAGTAGTCTCCCCTTATACTTCAATAAGGACATTTCCACTGCAAAGAGTAATACTATGACAGATGATTTTTCAATGGCTCTTTTAAGAAGCAAGAAAGAGAAGGAGAATTTGCCTTTAGAGACATAGAACTGCCCATTTGAGTGGGCGCATGGCAGCACAGCAGCTCCTGGCCTGGCAGCCTCGCACCCAGGAGCTCCAGGCAGGTGCCTGGACAGCTGCTCCAGCTGCACTCACCGCCATGAACTGAGCTCCCAAGTCTTATGACCACAGAAAATAATGGAAAATTTTGCATTATGGAGTATGTAATTCACTTGAGACCAAGCTCTACACAGACTGCTTAGCTCGCTTCGCATGTTCCCTCATCTTGCAAGTCCTTTTCTGAATAGAAAAAAAAAAAAAAAAACGAAAACAAAAAAAAGGAAGTTATTCCTCTGGAGTGCTTTGATGAGTGCTATTTGTTAACCCTTTCAATTTGTTTTTCCCATCATGGAAGCCTGGGAGGCCAATATGTGCTCTTTGCGGGGTGTTTGTAATGAGACGTGGCCATGTCTGTGCAGTATTTCTGTCTTGGACATGATTCCTGTCCCTCCGCCATGTCAGAAATAGGCCCGGCTGGCAGAAGCCAAGCCTTTCAAAGCAACCATCAGTTTTGCGTATCTGTGATTTTGGTTTTTGTTGGTTTTTTTTTTCTCCCCTAATTAATACACAGAAGACTTCTCCAATTAGCCCTGAGTGACTTATGGCTTAGTCACTTCTGTTGAATACTCTGAAAGTCACTGCAACCACAAGGAAGTGTTTACCAAGTTTTAAAGGAAAAATGAGCCTGCCCTCTAGCTGCTGAGCACACATGCATCTCCGCTTCCTTGGCTTTCCTACAGCAGGCAGGACTTAAAATCAGTTTTGCTTCCTCCTCTCAGGCTTCCTGGGCTCTGCTGTTTCTTGCCCTGCTCAGGGGCTCCAGCTGGGTTTGCTACGCAGTTCCTCTGCACAGGCATGACCACCTGGATGTCCATTTACTGATAAAGTACAACTGTGTGACTTTTGCACAGTAAAGCTGATTCTCCAAGCCACAGGGCAGCAGTTTGTGGCATAAGTTCACCTGCATTGCCTTCATCATGGTGAGGAACCAGTTCTTGAACGGCAGGACCATTTCTCGCAGCCCTCGGGGTCTGGTGATGCATAGCACCTAAGGTCAGCACCTGAATTTAAACCAGGTGTAAGATAAGGACCACAGCAAAAATGGGTTTGAGTGCCAGTTCAAATATGTGTATAGATATTATTTGGATAAAACAATCTTGAAAAATGCATGAGAAAGCAAGATGTCACCTGTGTGCTGGGGGGGCTGATACTCTGAAAGCATAATGCCCCTGAAATGTTGGAAACGTTCAGCATTTTGGAGTTTTAAATGATGAGAAGACAAACTGGTGCTTATACTTGCTTATATATACTGGCACAAAGGCAGAGGGCACCGTACAAACAGATTGCCGTACAAAGCAGAAGCAGGGGCTGTGAATTAAGAAGCTAACGGCTTGAAGCACGTGTCGCTTCAAGAAGCGGGGCACACCTTGAAGTCTTCTGCCTTTCAGGACTGAGTAATTAAATCGACTGCGAGGACACAGTAACTCAAAGTGTTGCTGGATAGAGAAGTAGTTTAGCAAAAGCAGGGGAAAGAGGGAAGGTTGCACTGTAAGGATCTTCCCACGGTGTTTCCTCACTTTCTGTCTGTTTTCTGGAGTTCATCTAAAAGGCCCAGAATGCAAGATCAGGCCTTGAGCATATCATAATGTAGGAAAAAAAGGAGGAGAAAACAAGAATGGAGAAGGGGAGAACAAGGAGCATTTCTCCCCCTCTCATACTAGGCAGTTGTTATATGTTTTCTGCTTGGTTACATTGGTGAGGGGCGAAATGATTTTAGGGGTGTCAGCGTGGTTCTTTCTTTGCTGTCCATGGTGAAGCCTGGCAGTGGCCATTCATAAACACAAAGTAATTTCTCCAAACGGTCTGAAAGGAAAAAATGGTAAACCGTGTCAGAAATGCTGAAAGAGTTTTTTCAGAAAAGTCAAAGCGTTTGTTCCAGAAAAAGAAAACATCTGGCACTTTCAAAATGGACTATTCTGTTTTCTAGCATTTGCAATGAAAGGCAAGAAATGAATGTTTGGGGAAAGTGGCTTCTTTTTTATTGCTGCCTCTGCTTAGTGCAAGTGCTGGAGATAACATGGATCAGGTCTGGATCCTTTCTTTGCCCGGAATGACTTGGACACCCATTGCCCAAATTTAACAATGATGAAGTTATTCCATTGGTAACTGCAAATACATGCTCTGTGCCCTGTGACGAGGCATCCTGGCTGGAGCTGGGCTCATCCTGAGCGACCATGATGCTGGCAGTCCTTGAGGGGTTTCCATTGACCTCTTCTGCAGACACCACCTCACTTTGCTGGCAGCACTCAGGGGCTGACCAAGGCACACAGGTATTAATTAACACAGTGGTTAGGCCACTGTGCTGAGAAGGGAGCAAGACTAATCGAATTAACTCTTTTGGAGACAAAACATAGTTTGTAACCAAAACTTACTGTTTCTTGGAGAAATGGCCTAACCACAAAGCTATGGTGTTACATCTTTTGTCTGAATGAAAATGGCTGTAGGGCACTCAAAATTTAACTTTTGAGCTGAACAATAAAATCCTTCCTGGCCCCTGTAAGAAGCTAGTAAGAGGGAAATGGGAAGATCACTTTAAACCTTTCTGGTTTAAATTTTTCTTGAAAAACTTGGATTTTAATTAACCCGCCGATTTTGTGGCAAGTGTCTGCCATCACTGAATGCTTGAAAGTAAAATATACAACCTCCTCTCCACCAGATGTTTGGTTAAGGTGGTGGGACAGAAGGGCAAAGAGGGCAGCCACAGGGGGTTGGGTGCCAGGAAGGCTTTGAACATGACAGGCAAACAGGGAACAGCCATAAGAAAAGCCCAAGGTGTTGGAAATTTCTTGTGGGGGTCTCTGAGGGTGCAATGAGGAGCGAGAACTTGCTGGGGCTGATGAGAGGTGGCTCTTGGGATGGGCCATCAGGGGGGAGGTTTGCAGCTGTGCCAGGGATGCATTGCAGTGCACTGCACCTCAGCTTGCTTCTTCAATAGCAAGGTTGAGACATGTGGAACAACTGGCAGAAGTGGCGTGTCTGAAAGTCATGTTTAATAAGGAATTTCCCACTTCAGAAGCCACTAGGTGGCATATGAGGTGTAGCAGAAATGAAGCGCAGTAGCTGGAGGCAGAACAAGCTCCTCAGCGGTCAGGCATGACAGCAGGGGTCATCGCCAGGCTGGGGGAATTGTTGCGCAAGAGCCAGCTCATTGCAGTAACATCATATTCTAACATGTCAAAAATGTGTGGGTGTCGTGGTTTTTTTTTCTTTAAAAAAAGGAAAAAAAAGTTGGGTTTTTGTGGGACACGGTATGTTAACAGGCAGGAACCAGCCCATGGCTCTCCACAGGGACCTCCCAGCGTGCCTCTGCCCCCCTTGGGGTGCAAACCAGGGGATGTAGCCACCCACCCTGTTGGCAGGCCTTGTCTGAGCCTTTGTAGCAGTTACCAGTTACCTCCTGCTGTGTTTTCACTTCAAATTTAAACAGAGTGTTATTTCACATGAACATTTACCAGCTAGGAATTTATCTCTGGCCAAATATATTTTATAAAGGTCACTGAACAGCCACCATTAGTCTCTACCTACTATTGCAAGGGACAGTGTTGAAGCAGTTGTCCAGCTCTGTCACCTCTGTCTTGTATTGAACCATTTGGTCATTTTCTTGTGGGGTTTTTGTTGTTTGTTTGCTTTTTTGTTTTTAATGCTGGAGTTGAACAAACTCCAACAAAGATCCCATGCAAACCCAGCTGACTAATCAAGGCTAGTGATGGGTCACAAATACATCTTTGTTTCAATAGCTAAAAGCATCTTCTACAGTGTGCTTTTGATTCATTCCTCCAGTGTTATTTGCAAGTAATGCCACAGATGTCTCTTAAATTCCCCCAGTGCAGCATTGGCATATGCCAGCTCAGAAACAACCCTCTGAATCCTGGTCCTCTGAATCACTTGGTCATGGCACAGAATGATATTTTCTCCCAGCTATTCAGCTTGCAGGAATATTGTCATTTGGAAGAGAAAACTTAGTTAATCAACTGATGGAATAATGTGTTGAGAAATATGAAAATAAAAGGGTACCTCTACAAAAACGTGGAAGCATAAGTAGCCCGGGCTATACATGGGAGGATACAGGTTCCACCTGCTACTGAGTCCTGGTCTCTAGGAAGAGAAAGGGAGAGAAGTGTTTTGAAAGGCAAAGGTGGGGATTAGGCACCTTACTTCTGCACTGGGCATCCTTTGTACAACTATCCCCAACCACCCATGAAAGCTGTAGGCTGGACATGTGAAAGGTGAGGGCAGGGACACGTTCCCACTCTATTGCTTGCAATGAGAACCCAGCCCCTAATTTGATTATGAATTACAGGGGCCCATCATTAACCCTGGAGATGGCTTGCTGCCTTCGTCTTTCTGCCCCAGCCAGTATGTGGGTAGTATTGGCTGGATGGTCTCCATCTAAGTGAGTCCTACACAGCTATCAAGGACCGTCAAGACATATATGCTTTCTGCTACTTGAAGACTTGAGTGCATTTATAAATGAAGCAACAATTTAGAAGCTTTAGGAAAGACTTGCTGGTTTGACTACATGTGTTTTTTCAGCATGAACACCACTTAGGGCTTTTCAAAGCAAACTGAAGCGGTTGCTGTTGTAATTCCAGCATTAGCTGTCAAAACATCCCTCTTGGTGGCTCTCTTGTTCCTCTGGTATATGGGCCTGCATGGCCACCTTTTGGCTCTGCAGTTCAGAAGAATCTGTAGAATTGAGCAAAAAGATGAAGGGAATCCAGCCACTTTAAAAAACAAAACCAAACCCCAACCAAACAAGCTATTTAGTAATTTCTGGCTGTATTTCTCCTTTTGTCTAAGGATTCAGGCTGTAACAATTGGGGATGGGGCCTCTATATGTTTTTGCTAGTTCAAACTAAATAGCTTTGTTGTGTGGGAGCAGTGATAGACCTATACTGTGCTATTTAGATTAGCAATAAGAAAACATGCATAAAAATGTTGAGGTAGCATTGGATTTACTGTGAAGAGAGAAGGTGCTAAAGGAGCCCAAACTACCTGTCTGCAATAATTGTGGTCTCCTGCACTCTACTTGCAGGAGCAACATGCACTTCTGGCATGTTGCCCTCTCCCTCCCTTCTGCCGAGTGCTTCAGCTTATTTCCAGCTCTGCCAACAAGTGCTTCCCCAGCTGAGGACCCAGCTACTGCTCCAACTCTGTCAGATAATGAGCATGCCCTTGGCATTTAATTTCATGTAAATTAAAGGACAAATAACTCACCAGCTGGTGTCCCAGACCATGCAGTAAGAAGTAGGTAAACTCTGTATTGCCTTTACTTTTGACATGACGATGCTGCATGCTATAGCCACACAGGCACAGAGACATTCTTGTAGCAGGAACAGGTCTTGGAGCAGAAGCCCCCATGAGGAATACCCAGATGGAGATGGTTTTGCTCTCACAGATGTCTCAGAAATCAGAAATGTCCACTGTCCACTTTAGGATGAACCCAAACTCCTGGGGCCTTTGCTGTTTAACCGAAAAGTCACAGAGATCTTTCTTATCTCCGTAATAGCCTAGAGGTCACCAGAAAGGCATTTACTGGGCAATGACAGACCAAGAGTCAGTCCCTGCTCATGCCTGGTTTCAGGCTGGAGCTCTGCACCTTCTTGCCCACACCCATCAGGATGGGATAAGGCATGCCAAGGGGGCTCCCCTTCCTTGAGG